>NW_007726328.1:489975-521548 GCF_000696425.1 Galeopterus variegatus
CCACCCCCCACACTACATCGGACCGTGACATAAATGAAAACCAAGCTTTCATGGCGGCAAGTTCTGACTTTTAGGGCTTTTGTTTGTCTTGTTCTGTTGACGTGTCTAAGTTACCTGGATTAATACAGATAGGAGAGTGGACGTCGTAGAACCTATGTAGTTTTTGTTTTTCTCTTAACCAAGATGGATATTCCATCACCATTATTAGTTAGATGTTAGATATTTAGCACCTTAGAGGTAAATCAGGACAAAGGAAAAATTATTTTCCTAAGCCTCACTGGCAAATTGCAAATGCAATATAAATTTTAATTACACTAAAATTTTTATTTTTTTAAATAACTAACTTTTCTAAAGAATAATAATATTTGCAATATTGAAAGAAAGGTGGCAAAGTAATTTTATACAATAAATGCAAGATACTTCAAAAAGTTCATGGAAAAATAGGATTAAAAGAGAATACAAATCTTTCCATGAACTTTTTTTTTTTTTTTTTTTTTTTTTTTTTTTTTTTTGTTCCGTGTCCGGCAACGGATAGCAACCCTCAGTGTTGCCCCCGTACCAGACCAGGGACCGGCAACGGGATTGCAAACCTCGGTGTTGCTCCCACGCCTCACTCAGCCAGTGAGCGGGAGCCGGTCTGTATGTGGGATCCGAACCCTCGGGCGGCAGCGCTGCCGCGCCTCCTAAGCGGCGCACTATCCAGTGCGCCACTGGGCCGGCCCTCCATGAACTTTTTGAAGTGACTTCATATTCAGGGAAGTATATAAACTGGTAAACCTTTCCGTAAATTAATTTGAAAATACATATCCAGAATATTCTAAAAATTCCTTTTTGTATTTTTAGCTTCTAAAGATATTTAATTAATCTATTTATTTGGGTCTTGCCTTACCCAGGAAAGTATTCAGAATTACTCCCTTGAGACTTCCGGTAACCATTTCCTAGGGAAATAGTCATAAATTCAGACAAAGATTAAGGCGCAAGGAAATAACGTACCATTATTTATAATAGCATACAACTGGAAGTGAACGGAATGTCCCACAATTGGAGATTTATTAAATGATGGCACATCCTTATAATGGACTATTACATGCTCATCATAATTCATGACTTCAAAAATATTTAATGTCCTTGAGAAGTGTTCATGCATAATGTTAAGTGACAAAAGATACAAATTTGAATATGCAATACAGTATGTAACACAAAATATACATACATAAATTAACAATTGGAGAAAAATGGATTAAAAAATTCACAATATATCAACATTGTAACAACATACCTACCAATAAAATTAAGGCTAATTTTAATTTTATTGCTAGGCTTTTTTTATTTCCTAAGTTAGTTATCATGAATATATATTTTCCTTTACTATTTAAAATTATTAAAATGCTTTAAATTGCATTTTCCAAGTATATTTTATATGCGATGATGGGCCTACTTTTGGTACAATCCAGGTGTGCTGGAGGAGTTGTCCTGGGACACCCACAGTCTTTTGCTAGCAGACCTTGTAGCTGGTCAACAAGGTTGTTTAGGGCATGTAATATGTAGCAATTAATTAGGGCAAAAGAGCTTTAATAGGAATGTGATTGCATTGGTCCATGGCTAAAAATTGCATGGCTTCCCCACTGCGTTCAGATAAAAGCTCCAACCCCTTAGCAGCAGAAGCCTTTTCTGATCCAACTCTTGTCTCTCTCTGCAGCTGATCTCTTTCCTGCCCACAGGCACCTGCTTTTCGGCCACAGTGATTTGCTGGCAGCTTTGTGAGTATGACTTCAATGCCTTCAGACAGCTGCTTGCTGTGCTTAGAAGGAAAGAGGAGCAAGTGAGCCGGAAGCAAGAGAGAGGGAAGGAAGAAAACCCAGGATACAGGTGCATTGTCATTTACTGCTGTGAGCCATGGGGCTCAAGTCACTGGTACCTGCCGAGAAGCCTACAGAAGCTCTTCCAGGTTTCTCTACCCACAGGGCAGGCGTGAAGAGCAATTATCCACGATGATAACTCCATCACATGTCTAAACTGCATACACACCAGGGTTGCCTCCCTCCTCCTGCACCCCCTCTCCTTCCTCCCGATGACCATTCAAGATTCATTTCATAGTTTCTTCGACAAGACTCCCCTCATCACCCTCCACACAAAACTCCCAGGGCTTTCTTAGGTACCGCTGTGCCAAGTGCCCTTAGCATCATGTTCTCCTGCAACCACACTAGCATTGAGCCCTCATCCTGTAACTATGTCGACATTGGCTTCCCAAGCCTTCTCTCCCACTGTCAGCACTACAAGGGAAGGAAGCAGGGTTTCCCTTTGTTCGTTCGTTTGTTTGTTTTGTTTTGTTTCTCCATTTTTGGTATTCCCGTCTGTATTCTGTATCCACACAGGATCTGACAATAGTAGGCTCTTAGTAAATGTCAGTTGAATGGATGCAGCAGGGAGTGAGCCTTTCCACTACACGTAAATGTGGTGGCATTGTCTGCAGACGGCCGGCTGAGTCACTGCTGTCCTCTTGAGTCACATCTCTCCAACCTCTACTCCTGTACGACAGCTCCTTGGAGTCCCAGATGAGCTGCAGAAAGCGGAGCTACAGGAAAGTGTGCATCATCCGCTATTTCTGTGCCAAGACAATAGGCCCAGCCCTAAAGAGAAGTTCAGCAGTAGGGCATGCCATGGTAAAAGTTTGCTCCAAATTTGCCCTCCTTCCTAGCATTGCAATCACACACAGATTCTCCTTTCTACCAGCCTGAATTTGCTTTCCCATTCAGACCTGGCCTCTGACCTCATCAGTAATGCTCCCGTTAGAAACCCCTTCTCCTCAATTCTGACTTTTAGAGGCTACTACTTTTTTCTTCTTTTTTCACTCTGCTAGCCCTCCCTAAAAACCCCCACTCTATAATAGGCCAACATTCACAATATTATCCTCGATATGCTTTACACATTTTATTTATTAGAAATTCCAAAGGGTAGTTTTTATGCCATATCAATTTTTATTTGTAAAATGACACAAAGACAGAAGTATACATAATGATATTTGGTTTTACCAAAAGTTATTCAGTCATATTTTCAGCAAAATTTGTTAGGTACCTCTGTCAAGATTCTTAATAGAATCCTCCTGTTCCCCTCCTGTACCACACAGCAGTCATTATCTCTGCTAAACACATATTAAAAATATAGTTAAAGAATATTAATTTGAAGAGACAACAAAGTATTATCTTTTACATACTACCCACAGGTGTAGGCCAACTCTGCACTCTGGTTGTAACTATATTTTAGTTATGCTTTTGTAGTTCATGCTTCCACTATATAGACAGAGGCATAACTAGTACAGCTGTCCCTGTAATCTCACATAGCTTATAGGTAGTCCCTTATGACTTATATAGAGGGACAATTGCAAGTATCAAATGGCCTGAGTCTTTGAGCAAATCAGACCAAAACCATCGAAACATTAAAGATTTTCTTAAGCCTTTAAATATTCTTTTCTCATAAACAACGGACAGAAACGACATTCTGTAGTCTAGTCCAGGGGTCAGCAAAGTTTTTCTGTAAAGGGACAGCCAGTAAATATTTCCAGCTTTGTGGGCCATATGGTCTGTTGCAACTATTCAACTCTGCTGTCATAGTGCAAAAGCAACCACAGGCACCGTGTCAACAAATGGGAGGGGCTGTATTCCAATAAAACTTTATCTATAAAAACAGATGGTGGACTGGATTTGGCTCATAGGCTGTAGTTTGCCAATCCCTGGTCCAGACAAATGGGTATTATCCTCAAAAATCTAAAAAGTTCAAAGGTAGGCTCCTCCTTTCAATAATTAAACTTATTTACCAGGATGACATCAGCATGACTACTTCTTCTATCGAAGCCAATGTATAAAATTAACTTCACCCGCTGCTCTCAGATAGAGTGGTCACCAAAATGCAGCATTTAAGCTGCTTTTCTCTTTCACAGTTTTACTGATTGAGCTCCAGGATGTTGGAGGATTTTTGTTTTTTGTGTTTTTTTTTTGGTTTTGGTTTTTTTCAGCAGTACCCAGCAACCCACAGCAAAATGTATGCTGAGTAAGGAAATCTAATTAAGCCCAAATAACCAGAATCTGTATATTTTGATTAAAAGTAACAAGAAAAGCTAATTTCCGAATGTGATGCACAAAGACAAACTTCCTGTGTCAGAGACTTGCTGGTAATTCTGCTGAAAGGCGGCACCATTCCAATTGACATCTGCTTAAAGGAGAAGGAAATGATCCTCTTGGAAAAATACAACCAGCAGATTGTGTATCTGCCCACCTCCACCTCCTCTTGTCCAGGTCATCTCTTGCTGAAACTGGATTTGTACTGATTAGAGGTTTATAGGATTATAGGTTATAGTTTTCAGAGAAATCAGGATAGAGGTTACTATGCAACCTTACAAGGAAAAAAGCTATTTCCTATTCGGGGTTTAGTTTCATTTGAAGAAAAGAAAATTAAACTATGACTCAGAGGAACTTGAGTGCATGAAAATATTACACCAAAGGATGCTATACCAGCAATAAGGGAGTGTTTACCTAGAAGTAAACCCCAACTGTGCCAGGAGGGCTCCACTAGGCCAGGTGCTTCCACTTGGCAAAATTCATTGCAATCAGTCCTATTTACAATCTTTTTTAAAAAGTGGTAAAGAAAAATCGATCTTTTACATCAACCTGCACTGTACCCAGTTTTCACGGGCAGCTTACTTTCAGCAGAAATAATGTACCCAACTCTATTAGCATAATTAAATTTTGGATTTGTATTCTAAGTTAGGGTTTTTTTAAATTTCCTGTGCTATGGGCCTCTTTAGCAGTCTGATGACCTGATGACGACTATGGATCCCTTATCAGAATAAGGTTTTTAAATTCATAAAGTAAAATCCATTAAAAAAAAATACATGTGAGTACAAAGGAAACTGAAGTCATTGGAATGCAATTGTTGAAGTGTTTTAAGGTTTTTTTTCTTTTTTTGCTCTCTCCACTTCTTCATCTCTACTTGTTCACCTCCTTGTCAATCATGCTCTTTGTTCTCTGAGTAAACAGAGATTGGAGAACCAAAAAAACAAACTTTTAAAGAAATAAAGAGCCTCTGCATTTCTATGATTCCACGTAGCTTTAAAGTAGAACTGCCAGTAACAGAAGAGTACTAAGGAATCCAGCAAGCTGGAAAACACTAAACTTTGTTCACCTAGCCCAGTTTTAGGTAAAACACGGACTCCCCTCACATTCTTGGCATAGAATGTGTCTATCTAGTGTCGATGACACAATGACAGTAGGCATTATCTTCTGACTGTAGCACTGCTCTTCACCCAACACACCATACCTGGGGACTCTACCCTCCATGTGCATCTCAGCTTAGATTGTACATCACTTGTCAGGGAAGCATCACGGACTCCCAGGACTCTGGGCACGATTGCCATCCTCTGTATGCCAATCACACACTGATCATCAGAGAACTCACCAAGCTATGTAGTAATTTCCTATTTATATGTTAACATATATATTCCCTACATTGTTTTCTTTCCAGCATCCGAACACATGCCAAACCTTGAACAGAGATTCAAAGAGTATTTGTTGAAAAGAACCCTAACAAAGCAGGCCTCACCTCCATCTCTTCATTGTTACTCCTTGATGTTGTATCCAAATCTTGAAATTCCTCAAGAAAGCTCTGCACTATGGATGCTGTAGGAAGCCTCTTTAGGATGTGAAAGAATTCAGATTAATGACTAAGTTGCAAAATTTCTACTTGAATCCCCAAGATCTCCTTTTATAGTATGTTATAATCAGTAATTGTTCTTATAATAAAGCTGGAATATAAGATATATTTCAAGCAACCCACTAATCCATGAACCCATGAGCGTTCATGTCAGTATGACCTATAATAGCTCCAAACTAGACACCACCCAAATGCCCATCAAAGGTAAAACAGATGAATAAATTATGATATATCCCTACAATAAAATACTAGAGGACCATAGAATAAAGAAACTACATGCAAAGATACGGATGAACCTCACTACACAATTTTGAGTGAAAGAAGTCAGCAAAAAATCTACAACTAGATGAGTCCACTATGAGAAAGAAGAGTTTTTTCAATAAATGGTGACAAGATAGCTGGATATCTACAAACAAAAGAACAAATCTGGACTCCTACCTCACACCATATGCAAAAGTTACATTGAAATAGATCAAAATAAAAATATAGGTGTAAATATTTATGACCACGAATCAGGCAATAGTTTTTTTAAAGATGTGATACCAAAAGCACAAAATAAATAAATAGACGGATGTCATCAAAATTAAAAACTTTGGTGTCTCAAAGGAAACCATCAAAAAAGTGAAAAGACAACCCACAGAATGGAGGAAGTTTTGCAAATAATATATTTCCTAAGGTAGTTGTATCTAGGATACATGACAAGTTATTACAATTTAATAATAAAATGACAAATATCCCAAATAAAAAAGTGAGTCAAGGGTCTGAATGGACAGGTTTTTAAAGAAGATATAAATGGCCAATAAACACATGCAAAGATGTTCAATATTATCAGCCATCAGGTAAATGCAAATCAAAACCACAGTGAGGGACTACCTCACACTCACTAAGATGGTTATAATTAAACGGCAGACAAGAACAAGAGTGAACAAGTATGTGGAGAAATCGGAATTCTCACACACTGCCGGTGGAAATATAAAATGGCACTGCTGCTTTGGAAAACATTTTGGCAGTTCCTCAGACATTTAAAAGTATGTTTGCCACATGATCCAGCAATTCCATTCTTTTTCCAAGAGAAATGAAAACACATGTCCACACAAAAACTTGTACATGAATATTTATAGCAGCATTATTTATAAAATCCAAAATGTGGAAATAACCCAAATATTCATTCATGGATGAATGCATAAATAAAATGTGATATATTCATGCAATGGAATATTATTCAGCAATAAAAAGAATAAAAGCTCTGATACATGTTAAGACATGGATGAACCTTGAAAACAGTATGTTAAATGAAAGAAGCCAGTCACAAACAACACATATTGTATGATTCCATTTGTAAGAAATGTCCAGAATAGACAAGTGTATACTGTCGGAGAATAGATTAGGGGTTACCTGGAGCTGGGAGAAGGGTTGGCAGAGAGGGTTGAGGGTGTTAGTTAAGCAGTATAAGGTTTCTTGCAGAGATAATGAAAATGTTCTTAAATTTATTGCATTGGTGATTTTGCAACTTTTTGAATATACTAAAAGCCATTTAATTGCACACTTTAAATTGGTAAATTGCATTGTATACAAGTTATATCTCAATAAAACTGTTTAAGAAATGGTTGAAACTAATCCATGATGTTAAAAGTCAAGAGACTGATCACCTTTTGGGGAGGCCAGAGGTGACTTGAAGTGAGCTCAGGGAGCCTTCTGGAACGACAGACATGTTCTGTTTCCTGATCTGAGCCTTCTTAAAAAGTTACATGAGTACGTTTACTTTGTGAAAATTCATTTATCTGTATGCTTATAAGTTGTGTGCCTTTTAGTGTGCATGTTTTAATTCAATAATTTTTTTCAATCTGAAAAAATCTAACCAAATGTGGCACGCAGGAAAATGGTCCCCAAAACTGTCCACATCCTAATCTCAGGAAGCTCAGAATATGCCAACCTTATATGGCAAAGGAAAATCAAAGTTGTAGATGGAATTAAGGTTGTTAATGAGCTGATTTTAGAATAGGGAGATAATCCTGGATCATTTGTATGGCCCCAGTATAATCTCAAGATCCTTAAAAGTAAGAGGGAGGCAGAAGAGAGATAGGAACCATGAGACAGATGTGAAAAGAATTCAACCTGCCGCTGCTAGCTTTGAAGATGAGAAAGGGGCGTCAAGTCAAGGAACACAACAGTCCCTAGAAGCTGGGAAAGGTCAGGAAACGATCCTACCCAGATACTGCAGAAAGGAATGTAGCTCTGTTGACCCCTTGATTTTAGCCCTGTGAGACCCATATTGGACTGCTGACCTGCAGAACTTTAAGAGAATAAATCTGTGTAGTTAAAGCCACTACGTTTGTGGTAATTAGTTATGGTAGCCACAGAAAACTAATATGAGGATACTTTTAAAAGTTCACGGGAAGATTATTACTATCTTTTCATGTTATTTTTCCATGAACCTTTTGAAGTACCCTCACACACTGGGAGACATCAATTTCTGAATACCTATTAAATCAGAATTGGGTAGAAGTAAAAAAATAAAATTAAGATTAAAAAATAGACATCAGGCAACATGGAAGAATTAAAAAACAAAAATCAAGAATCATGTCCCTTAGCTAGACAGGATAAACCTGCCTATGGGCACAGACGCAGCACTGATGCTACAACCTTGTGTGTGCCATCTATGATCAGTGAAAGCAGATCCTAGTAAAGCACAGAGGTAATGACTAATGTGTCCCCAGATGACCCAAACCCTGGCCGGTGGCCAGCTTACCAAGGTGTTAATGAGTAGGCAGATAAATCTGGATAGCTATAAAAAGAAAGTCTCGAAAGTTCTCAAACTCACATCACATTTGGTTGAGCTGCAGTTTCCAGTTTTGTTCAAAATTTCAAAGCTCAAACGTCTCACATCATTTTTAAATCATAGTCAGACTCTGATCCACAACCATAAAAGCCAAATTAGAAGGAAATTGGAGGGACAATTCTCGGAGCGTAAGTATATTAAAATGTTTACTGTGTTTCCACTTTACATATGCAAAAAAATAGTATTTTGAATAATAAATAAGCCTCAAAATGAGTCAAGAAAATGATTCTGTTACCACAATCTTACATTTATTCAAACAATCCTCCTGGAACTGTAAAACTTAGAAAATATACCCTCTGCACCATTTTGTTTTCCCATTAAATAGGAAATACTTCACTTGGCCAATAGAATAGAACACATTCCATTCTCTTTCACTCACAAATCTCAAAAAGAAGATGTGTAGGCTTATGCGTGAGGTCAACCTCCTCCATGATTTGAATGTCTGACATGTTCCCCATAAATTACATAGGATCCAATACACTACACTCGCTCTTGGAGTATTATTATTATTTCTCTCCTCTTCAGATTAGATTCTCGTCTTCACCTTATGGAAGTGTTCCTCTGGTTCAAGACATTGTCTTCAATTATAAAATTAATTTTTAGATCCAGAGATTAAAGTTTATACTTAATGCTACCGTTCCATTATTTCATAAGAGAACAATCCTTTCCATCCCGAGACTTTCAATAGAGATCAGAGGGAAAGCACTGGAATCATAAACTAGCCACCAGGATCAAGTCCCAAACCTGCAGGGAAGACAGAAGGGCTTCTGGGCTCTTTTCTGAAGCATGTCGGAGCCTTTTCTTTGTCGGTCTTGAAGATATAAATTGTCTCCTTTGTGTACTCTTTAATTTTCCATCTTCATATTCAACATGAACAGGGACCTGAGAAGGTTAACTCAAGAAGGTTAACCCACACACAATATGCATTACCCATTGCCCTTTTCTGATTTCAAATTAAGTATATAATTAGTAAAAAAGGAAATCCATGCCTTCTGGTGATGAAAAATTAGGAAATCAATAGGTGGTTGCCTCCACGGAGACTCCAGGGAATTTTGGGTCGTCATTTGGGGCTGCCAGTCATAATATGGGAATGGCAGCTCGGGCATCCTCTCAGGCCTCAAAGCACTGAGCAGATGCCCCACTTCTGGGCTAGCTGGCTCTGAAGATTTGCAAAGAGAAATGGAAAGATGAAATTGATCTGTTACACTGTTGGAAACAACGTCAGAGCAAAAAAATCGCCATTAGTACTGCCAGAAATCTGGGAAAACAAAGAATTTGTACACATTTTTAAAAAATATTAACATGAAAAGAGATTGTTTTCTCTGGTTTTTCCCCCAACTACTACAGATGGTGCATGTCTTCCACTGTCTACAACTTCGTATACCAAGAAGGCATGTTTACGAAGTGGTTGTGTGGCTGCTGTCTCAGGTGCTGGAGGATATACAGCACTTTTTACCCTTAATTGTGCGTTGCCTTGATTTTATGGGCTACTTGCACAACATGGCACACTTTTAGTGCTGTTTGGGGATGAATATGTTTATTGATGTGCAGAGCTCTCTGTGTTCATAAACTCCTATCCTACATAAGGGGACTTGAATCAACCTTTTCGTGTAAATTTCTTCAGTGACACTATCCTTTTCTAAACACTGGTAACCCACAGCCGACTGAAGAAATAAACAGTTGGGCTTGCGTGCTTGTATTCATCCTGTTCCTTGTGTTGCGAGGTGCCGGGTAGCGTACAGTTTCAGCGCTACAGAAATAAATCATCGTTCCATTTATTCGCTTAGTTTTATGAACAGCAGAATAAAAGAATTGTTTTGTTCCAATGCAAGCCTCAATTATTGCTTTTAGAGAAATGCTCTATTTAATTAGCACCACTGGATTCTGCTCCCAACCCCACCCCCACCCCCAAGATAGATGTAATGTCTCATGTAGCAATTAGTATTTTGGAATTGTGTTATAATTTGTGCTATTCAAAATTAACCTAGATTGGGATCACAGGTGCTCTTCTGGGGTATATTTTTAACCTTTTTTTTTAAGTTAAACATAACTGCTATTCCTTTCAGAAATCCTACAGAAAGCCTCTTCCTTCCGATCTAGCTGAGTGTTGAAAAGCAGAGCTGCAGAGGGAGCTGGACTAGGATTTTCCTTTTAGTTCAGTCTGCATGACTCTCTGAGCCTCCATTTCACTGCTTGTAAGAGAGGATTATTCATTTCTACATGTAACGCTTGTTGTGAGGTTGGACTCTGCCACTAGACTGACTCATACTGTGCCTCCAGTTTCGGATTGATCCAGGAAGGCTTTCATGAGCCTCTGCCCTGGGCAGGACTCTGACTGCGCTCCCATTAGATACTGTTTCCTTCGTCTTCCTCCTCTGTGCTGTTTATACACATGTCTGAATCTGTCTCTCACCACTTTCCCCCCTTTTCCCCTCAGCACCCTACACACTAGCAACAGTAAACGTGCCGGGAGCAGAACTAGATCGAGATCTAGTTGGTGATAGTCATTCACACTCGTCACGAAACATGTTCACTTGATCATCTTTATGGGCACATGATGGGATCACGCTTCCTGACAGCTTGTGTGCGGAGGGGGCCTGAGTGACCATCGGACCAATGAATTGTCAACAGGAATAACGGTGTCGCTTTCAGGCCGGAGTATTTAGTCGCTGGTTTGATACACTACAAGTTCTTTTTCCTTCGGTGACTGGCAACTCTTAGATGGTGGTTACTCGGTCAGCCTGGAGGTCTACAGCGAGCAGAGCTCTCCACGGTCCATGGTGAACACATGGAATGAATGAGAAATACACTGAGGTTGACTTAAGCTGCCGTGACTTTGAGCTTATTTGTGGCTACAGCAAGTCTCAGCCCGCTCTGACCGATAAGCACATGTTCCCCAGTCCTTGACACAGTGACTAACCGCAGTAGATTCTTCATACGCTCTTACTACACATCGTTCCTCATCGGAGTGCTGCTAAGCAGGGTGCACATTCGTTAGCTCGGTTCATGGCACAGCATCCTTGCTTTCTTTGTATTCCAGTTCTCTTGAACTTAGAGGATTTTTACAGCTGCAAGAACGAAAGGTCCGTCCTCCATTATCTGAGCCACGCCAGGTCTCCAGTAATCATTGTCCGTAGAAAACGTCTCATGTGGCCTGTCTTCAATCTTGCAGCAAAAAATCCGTCAGGCAAGAAGTGGTGTTAAGACAGCTAGAGGATGAGCCTCCAACTGCCTCCTGTAAAATAAACTCATAGTGCCTAAACTTTCTGCAGCAAAAGGGAACACCCTGGCCAAAGTTAAGAAACTCACTAGTGTCACCAGCAAGAACTGAATAATGCATTTTCTTCAAAAGCCAAACCTATCGTGGGTATGAAATTATTTTTCTCTCTATTGCCTGTTGATTCAAGGACCCTTCTGAGTCTTTAAGCTGCTTGAGTACGTGAGGTGCTCAAGCATAATATTGTTAATGATGGAGATTTTGATTAACAGGGATTCTTCCTCTTGCTTCAGAGGTTTTATACACCAATCAATGTACAGCTAGATGGAGTGCTACATGCATGCAAGAGGCTCGGGGCTGCGGCCCTGGTAGTCCTGCGTGGATGACCAGGTAAGGGCAGAACATGAAGAAAAGAAAAGAACAGACAAAAGAAGACAGAAAAATTCAGAAAGAGAAGAGAGAGAGAAAAGATCTTCAGGAGAATATAATATAAAAATGAATAATGGCTTTGGGAAAGCAAAACCAAAAAGCAGGAAATTTGATGATGACATGTGAGCAGTGGGATGGGGAGAAAATGTGATTCATGCCTTACACATGAGTCACGCTGGGGGCTCAGTTTATTGAAACAAAGAGGTCACATGAGCAAAGTACAGAAAAGTGTAACACCATACGACTGAAGGCCAGGACTCAACGACCAAGCAGAGAGGAAAAGGAAGGTGAACATTGTAATCCTTCATATTAACAACCCAGGCAGAATGGTCATCAAAGCAAGGGTGGGGAGATTTTTGCCTGAGTTATATTGAGCATTTGCTCAACTATTTGGTTTTACCAGTCTAGACCTATCCCAGTCTGTAGTTACTGGCTCTCTCCACCGCCCCTGCCCCCTACGCCCATATTCTGGAATTATACAAATACTGAGTACAAGTTCTCTACCCATGAACTTGGAATTCTGAAGCTCAATGCTTGCTGAAAGACCCGAATTCTAGCTCAGCTAAAGAAGCTCTTGGGAAAATAAAGGAAAAAATAGCAGGATACAGTGAGGACTATGTAACTCTTTGGCTGCTATGTCTTCTTTCCCACTTTCCCTCACTTTTTAATATCCACAAGCAGTTTTAGGAGAATGAACTGCCAGAATATTTGGGAAGTATCCAAATTAATGAAGTTCACCGGGAGAGAACCGAGATGAGCCATTTCTGACATCCGCAGTTAGGCCATAAAACAAAGACGGTTCATCTTTATGCAGGGCCACTCCTGCACAGGCGAGGGGAGTTTTTAAAATCGTTTGAAAGAAGCTTCAAAAGAAAGAAGGAAAGTTCTCAGAAAACTCAGTCACATGAGTCAGAAAATATGTGAGGCTTGTGTGGGGCCGAGGCAGGCTTTGATGACACACAGAAGGTGGCCAGAAACAAAGCAGAGCAGAGTGCCCGGCCCCAGACCTTGAACGAGAGGGACGGCAGGAGGAGAGGTGGGCTCCAACATCTCCACATTTTGGTACTTTAACAAGACATTAAAACTAAATCGAATTCTGCTTGATTTTTTCATAATTGTGTGTGTGTGTGTCTGTGTGTGTATTCCCCACCCCCCCAAAAAATAACATTAACTATTTCAAAGAGTTTTTCTTTCAGGACCCTGAATAACATATTTTACCCAGAAAGAAACATTCTGGAAAAGGTTAAATTGAGATTTTATAAAAGCAGACTTTGTAAAATATGTTCATGCAGGAAAGGAAGTTCAGAACCTGATACCGAATAGATACACAGTAATCATTTGTTGACTGAATAACTGACAACAACTGAACTCTGAAGGAAAGGAATAGTTATTGTAGTTATTAGCTACATGTGAAGCAAAGAGACACACAGAAGAGAAAAATCACAGGCTCAAAATTCTATAGTAGCAATAAAGCCCAGAGGTGTGGTGTCTAATGCACACAAGTACATTCTTTGTTTTGTTCCTTCTCCAGACCAGCTCCTAACCTCAATGAACTTGACTTACCTGTCAAGTAAAACTGGTGACTCCCCTTCACTTTCATCCCAGCCACATGATAGAAATGTCAAAAGAAGGAATTAGAGGGAACAGGGCCCAGAACTCGGACACTGAGCGAGCTGAGTCTGCACCTCTCCCTCTGAGCTAATCTGCAGACTGTGACTCTCAGGCAGGATGTTAATGGTTACAGAGCCACACGACACATAAAATATCGGGGGAGGGCACAAAGTCACAAAAGAAGCAAAAGAAAGACCTCATGGAAACAACAGAAGGAGACTTGTTGTTTCACTCTTTCACGTGAAAAGCAAAGCACGTCTACTTTCAAGGAACAAAAAGATAAGTCTAGTGTCAGACGTGTAAGACACATTTGTAAACAACAAAACAGGGCCCGTAAGTGCCCACAAACCCAGGACAACGTGTCCCTGGCATTCTTATTATAGAGAGATCATGCTCTGGGAATAGACGGGGTGAAATCAGAACAAGAATAGAGGACCCGGAATCCATCATGGACCTTGAAAGGGAGCCAGGCTTCTACACATGCAGACGGGGTCTAGGGATGGCAATCCAGGCAGGATGGACAGAATGAGAGAAGGCATTCAAGCTGGGACGCCCTTGCCATGTGTTGAAAGCAGCATGTAAGTGATCGGCTCAGGTGGAACTCATATGCCATCTGAGAATGGCACAGGCAGAGATAAGGATAGAAAAGCAAGTCGGGGCTTATTGGGGTGATATCAGTGCTGAGGTGATTAATTTATTCTTAATTGGCAGAGAAAAGTCAAGCCACTGAAAGTTCTCACAGACAAACTCTCAGTCCTTAGCCAATAACTAGGCTGAGAGTAATAAACCTGGGATCTATGTGTATTAGTTTTATCTGTATCATTACCTTGAATCACTCTCATCTGAAAGTATGAAATTTAGAGTGCGATGGCTGTATCCTGAAATGTGAGAGTAAATCTATGAAATATGAACACCTACACACACGGTTTTAAAAAATATATTAATTTTCATTGCAAGCGAACATGTGCTATAGTATTACTGCTTATCGAAATTCAACAAGTCATCTCAATGTGACAGAAGTTAACTGACCCCCGCAGGTGACTCTGAAGGCATAAATGGGCCGGGGAGCGGCAATGTCACAGGCGTGTCCTCTTCTCTTCCCCCGTGGAAGAAAGTACCATTGAATTGTTAAATGAACGGAAGAAATGAATGAATGACTTTTCCAGGAAGATAAGCCAAATGTTAATTTTTCATAGTCTAAGATGTATGAGGCTCTTGAGGTGTCTTTGTTTTCTCAGAATTGAGCTCTTAAAGTCAAATTTAGGAGGGTGAAATCTAAAACTGCTTAGAGCGCTGATGCCCTCATGTGGGAAAAAAACAGTTAACACAAATCTCAACCCTAAGAAGTGCAAGACACCCAGGGAAATTCTACTTGCCAACACTATAGAAATAAATGGATGGTTCATAAAGTGTTTATCAATGTACATTTAGAGTTTTCTTTTTTCATTAATGTTCTATAGCCATCTTTGTTTAGCATTAGAGGCTGCTAGAAACCAGCTGGAAATGCATGGAAAGGCAATAAGCCATTTTTCTTATGCAATGTGCATAAGAATGTTTCAGTTAACAAAAAGTGTAACACATTAAAGCTTTTGAAAAACAGTACTAAGTGTGTACCTCGAGGTGCTCTGTTCATTGTATCTGTCTAATATTATCAGTCCCGAAATGCTGATTTATTGATGCAGGACTGTGTGTAAGCACCAAAGCATTGCAAACCTCAATTTATGCCTCACTCCAGTTTCTGTAGCCTAATATCCTGGGAGAAAATCTACGTGTAATTTTTAAAAATTCACCCTAAAATTCAGCCTTCTCTCTTTGCTCTGCCAAAGTACTACCTCAGTTCACTTCACTGGAGAATATCCACCTTTAAGAGGCCAGGAAAGTTGCAGGACGAGGAAACCCAGAATATTTCCAGTCACGCTATTTTCGTTAGTTATTCCCACCTAGTGATAATCCCCAGTATGGAAAGATGCAGAATATCGTACTGACTTTGCAGGCAGACACTATTTCCCCTAGACCTGCCCTCACAGATGCAGATATATTTTTAAAAGAGTCACCAAAGAGGGTGTATGGCAAGTGGAAGTCGTCTTTGTTTTGATCACAGGCTGTTCTAAGGCTGCACATTGAATTGTGAGATCTCGGTGCCGTCAGCTTTCCTTTCCTGTGTCTCTTTCTCGGCTTCACCATCTCCCTTTCTACCCTCCCTCACTTACCTATGCCCCTCACAGTGTAAAACATATAACATCAACAATAACTGGTATAAGGAGAACAGAGGGGTTTACTTCCTAGTGCAATCTTTGATCAATGACGAACACATGTCAGTGGTGCTGTGTTGAGAAGGCTTCTGAGGTTGTGTCCAGGCTCATTTGAAAAATGTACTGGACCACTGGAGCTCAGCAACAATGCCTGCCATGAGCACATGTGTGTGTGGCTGTGTGGAGTGGGTCAGGGAAGGGCCAGTGTGGATTGCTGCAGGTTAGATTTTGTTCCACGCCTATGTACATGCGAGAGCTCACCACCCTGATGATGCCCCAGTCTTTCTGTTTCCTAATATCTTCTCTTCCTGTTTTTAACTAATTAATTTGCTTTTCACAGCCCAGCCAAAATGCCCTGCATCAGTTCTTCCTTCTTTGGTTTCACAGCATGTTGTTTCAGTCTATTTTAGCTCAAAATATACAAAATTATAACCTTTGACATATTTGTACTATTAAGCTGTGTGCTAGTTGAGGGTGGAGACTGTGTCTTATTAAAGTTTTAATCTCCGGAGGCTAACACAGTGTTCACTGGGCAACAGGCATCGGATCTACTAGAAGAAAGGAACAGACAATGGAGAAGACAGAGGTGTTCTCTCTCCCGGGAGTATGTGCTACTTTGCTTGATATGTGAGGAACCAAAGTTTTATTTCCTATGACAGGGATTTCAAGCATTAAAGAAGGTGGGGCAGTGTCAAGAAAGAAGCACTTCTTTGGTTTCCCTGTGGTCGCCCTGGGGTATAATATTCAAGTCCCTTGATCAAAGCAAGACTCAGTCTTTTGTTTTTAACTTTCCAGAAAATGTTGGTGAGCCTTTTGTGTTTGCACAGAGTTGTTGGTGTGTGTTGCATTTGTCTCTTTACCCTCAGACCTATTCTCTGCTTTCCCTTTCCTGCTCCAGTTGGAACTCTAGGGAGCTGACACCTATAAAATCACAATTCCAGTGATTTTCCAGGTGGGTTCAATGGGAAGTGCTGGCAGAAGATCTAAGAAAGAAGAAAAATTCCAGGTGCTATGGTCTAAATGTTTATGCCTTCCTCCCTCCCCACCAAATTCATATGTTAAAATCCTAACCAAGGTGTTGGTGTGGGAAGGTGATTAGATCACGAGGGTGCAGCCCTCATGAATGGGATTAGTGCCCTTACAAAAGAGGCCAGAGGGAGCTCATTCAGCCCTTCCACCACATGAGGACACAGCAAGAGGGCACCATTTATGCATGAGGAAGTGGGCCCTCCCCCAACACCAAATCAGCCAGCACCTTGATCTTAGACTTGGCAGTCTTCAGAACTGTGAGAAATACACTTCTGTTCTTTCTGTAAACTGCCACCCAGTCTATGGTAGTTTGTTAGAGCAGCCCCAATGGACTAAGACACCCGGGTATTTCTCTCTCTCTCTTCCTCTCTGCTTTGGGCAATGTATCCAGCAGTGGCTGTGTCTCCTCCATGGTTCCTGCCTGCCTTGTGCAGTGCCCCTTGTGTTTCTAACTCTCCATGGTGAGCTCTTCCTGGCTCCTGGACTCTAATTAAACTCCACTTCCCCGTGTCCTTCCCTTTCCACCTCTAACAGTGAGAACAATTTCCCACAGTTGCTAGTCTCTCCTGTTGGTTCTTTCATCAATTCCTTTCATTTTTTAACTTTTCTTTTTTTAATTTTTATTTATTTTATTCTTTTGTGGTGACCAGCCAGTTAGGGAATTCAAATCCTTGACATTGGTGTTATCAGCCCCAGCTCTAACCAACCGAGCTAACCAGCCAGCCCTCTCTCATCAATTCTAAAATTTTTGTTACTAGTTTCCCATAACAAAGTCCATCTAATAAACTGCCTGGTACAGACGTTGTTTTTCTGACTTGACCCTTACTGAGGTGTTGTTCTAGAGCCATTCATATTTTCTCTTTAATGATGTAAATCATCTTCAAGTCAAATGGGAACATGGAACATTACAATATTCACCATTCACTACATAGAACACATTTATAGGACTACAGAAACATAGCAAGAGGTATATTAGAGTGAATAACATATTCAGGATTCTGAGTTCAGCGTCTTTATTGGACCAAGAAAAAAATATTCTTAATAAATAAATAAATAAATAAATAAATAAATGGAAAAAAATTAAAAAGATGTAATTTTGATATGATTAAGGAGTCAGACACAAGGAAAATATGGCAGTATAAATTTATAAAAACCCTCCCATGCCCTATAGGACAAGTTGGAGGGTGGGACAGAGAGAAAGAAAAAAATTATTTATACAGAAATTTATAATGGCCCATCTTCCTTCTACAACTTTAGAAAACATTGGCTTATTACAATACAAAGTGGACCGAATAGGGAGAGAACTCGGGAAGCATCACAGCATTCTCCCTGCATTGCAGGGTGCAGGGGCACAGCATTGCAAGCATTTCCCCGTGCATTGCATGGTGCAGGGGTGCGGTCACAAACTGAGGAAGGAAGTCTTTGTATGTTTTGTGCTTACCTACAGATCCCTGGCAGAGATTCCTTCAGTTAGGGGTGGGATGGAGGCAGGGAGTATTGCTGTGTAGAATCTGCATAATGGATGGAGAAAAAGCAACTTGGAGTCTCTGCCAGTTCCCATCTCAACTGGCAGTTAAGAAGGGAAGAAGAGAAAAGCGCCCAGTAGACGGCCTGTGCCCTATTTACTGCCCACACTGGGTTTTCAGCTGAAGAGGCTGGGTCTGGAAACAAATGTAATTTGCAGCTGCATACCAGAGGTGAATGAAAGGCTCCAGCACGAAATGAAAAGCCCCAAAGCTTTGGGGCATCATTCTAACTCAGATTATTACCAAAATTGTCAATTAATTCTGGAGCACTGGAACAAAGCAGAACCAGAATGACAGAATTTTGTTTTCTTTTGAATAAAACTTTAACATCCTATTCCACGGGTTTTATTTTTGTTATATAATAGCATTATTATTTCTTATGTTTCTGTAAACATTTTTATCTGAAAATGTATTTTCTCATCTTAAAGCAACACATTTTCTTTTGTATTTTTGAAATTATTTTTAGTCCTTCATAGGTCCCCTTTTTCTTTTTCAGACACACCAAATACATATTTTGGATTTCTGTATTGTTTGTTATGATCTATGCTTTCCTCCAAAATTTGTGATTTTTTTATCCTCTTCTTGTTTCTCTTTCAGATTCTTTTAAGACTTTCCTCCACTTTGATGATTTAAACTTTTGCCGTGTAGGTCTTTCACTGCATCTGCTTCATTTTTAAGTTCTGCAGTGTGACTATTTCATCTTATTTTTTCTATCTTTCAATTCCCTTTATATCTCATTTTGCTGTCTTTTTGCTTTTAAATGGAACTTTTAAATGATCTCTTTGTTATTTTCTGATTAGTCATTTTTGAGGGAATTATATTTTTGCTGGCTGCTATTTGCTATCAAAAATTTTAACAAAATGGTAAAATATGAGTATTTCTTTTAAGTTGATATACCTCAAAAAGGTCTCATTAAAAGGAAAATAAAAGGGAGGGATGTTTGCTATTACCATTATTATTTCACATTTTTCTGGAATTACTAAACAACACAATTAGTTAAGAAAGAGAAAATATTATTTAATTTTTGAAAAGAGAAGGCAAGAATTGTGTTATTTTCAAATTACATGATTATATGCCTAGAAAATCCCAAAAGAATCATGTGTGAAATTAATACAAACATTAAGAATTTGATAAGATGTCTACTTTCAAATTATAGAATAACTACGTATAGCTTCTCAATATATTGAAAATACCCAATTCATATATTTAAGGAATTGTGAGAAGAAAGATTATCATTTTAATCAGATTTACTCAGTAGTAGGTGAAATAAAAAAAAATTTAAACTTTGAACAAGAAAGGGAGTTTGTTGACTCATGCACTGAACATGTCCCAGAGGAGAGCGGTCTCTGAAGACACTCGGGACAGTGGTCTCCCACTGTCATGACCTACAGGGAAGATCATCTCTCCTCTGACCACTGAGCAAAAGTGCTCTGCTTCTTCCTCACATGGCTCACCTTAGGTCACAAAGTTACCAACGAGTCATTGTGACTAGAGCGTTCTATGTGTTAGTTGGCTTTGGACTGGATTCTGTGGCCATCCTGAGCCTGCCATTTTAGTGTAGATTTATTCTCCTTTGGAATTAGGGTTGGGAGAAATCCCACCCACAACTGCTTCTTCACAACGTGGTAGAGTGGAAGGGATGTTAAGGAGACAATCACGATTGATAATGGTGATGATGATGACAATGACAATGACAATGTTGGTGTTGAGAGTACCAAGAACACCAATGGCCAAAATGTATTGAGTATTTATTGTGGACCCGTCATTACGCTAACTACATTCTTATCCCATTTAAATGCATTAACCTCATTTAGTTCTTGTGTAAACTAAATAATATTATCCACATAAAGTGCTTATTACTTAATAATGATGATGATGATAACATAACAATTATTATTATTATCGTGAGAGTCATAACAGGAGGAGAAGTGACCGACAGTGGCAATAACATTGGCAGCAGCAACCGTGACGGCACTGGGTAGATGGGCACTGTTGCCCTCACAGCTTTATAGATGTGGGGACTGAGACTGGAGAGATTATGTAACTATTCTAAGGTAAGGAAGAATGACATTAGTTGACGGTAAGTAGCAGGCCTACTTCTAACATTGGCCTTTCTGGCTCAAAAATCAGCTCTAAAAGAAATATACGGGATTTACATACAGAAAAATCAAGAAACATGGCTTAGAAACAGAAGAATGTCAGAACACTTGTAAGTTATCTTATGCTTGAACGGGAAAACCCTATATTTAAAAGATTAAAATACGATTTTGCTAAAATCACAATGAAATTCCCAATGAGAGAGAGAGAGTGTGTGTGTGTGCGCGTGCGTGCGTGTGTGCGCGCGCGTGCGTGTGTGTGCGTGTTTGGTGGTGTTGTGTTTTGGGAGTCGAGGCAGAGACAGTAATGTTCATCAAACTTTTCATTTCCTCCCTATGCTCCCAGCTCCCCTGCAGTCAGCCACGACTATGTGACTAGTTCTAGACCTCTGTTGTCTCATACAGCAGTTACTAGCAACATGTGGATATTTATATTGAAAATTAAATTACTTTTTCCCCACACTTAAAATTCAATTCCTCAGTCACACGAGCTACATGCCAATAGCCACATGTAGCTAATTGCTACTATTTTAGACAGTGCGGATTAGAGAACACTTCCATCATCGTAGAAAGTTCTGCTGCAGACATTGTAGACACTGTAGGCACTACGTATGTCTCCAACCCATGCACAATTCTCCAGCTGTTCTCCTCCTATTCTGGTGACCGGGAAGCTGGGGAGGTGACATCTCCTAGGTAGTAGAGCTACAAAGTGCTGGAGTCTCAGTCGGCCTGAGTAATTCTTAGTACCTGAGCAACTCTATGGAGAAATTCCTTCTCCTGTCCCATTCACACCAACCCACGTGCAGCATAGACCCTGAGTAAAAACTAAAGTTTCATTGTCTTAACCTGCTTAGATTTTGGGGGGTTGTTTGCTACCACAGTTTAACCTACCCATTTATGACTAAGACATAGGTGGCAAGACATAGGATAGATATTTTAATGAGGACAGAGTACTTGGCAAGGTGATTCTAAAATGCAATTTCAACAATAAGCATAAGAAACAATTTAGTAAAATTCTGGAAAAGAAGAGCAAGCTTCTGATATTTGACATATTGAAATATTCTGTAAAGTTACAACAAGAAATAGTGCAGGAAGAGGCAGACAGATCAATGGATGAGAATGGATGTGAGAATAAAGCAAGATTTAGTGTGAAATAAAGGTCTCGTTTCTAAGTGCTCACACGTGTCCTCCTATAGGCCAGCCAGAGTCTCAGAGTTTGAGGTGGGAGCACTTTCTCCGTCCTCCCTCAGAAGACTTGCCCCAGTAGGGTCATGCAGCAGCTGGGTCCGCCAACACACTGCGCCTTTTATAGTTTTATAATCCCTCGGTCCCTTCCCCAATGAAGCCTATCTCCACCCTGTTTTCTCCTTAATTGCAATTGCCTGAGGCGTTCTATTAACTTATTGTCTGATATCATTTTAATTCCTCAGAGTCCTACCCACAAGGCCAATCCTATCTTCTCAGCCTCACAGTTCATATTTTTTGAATGAAGCTGGAACTTATGCCTCACTCAGCCCAAGGCTCTATGTAACTTATAAACTTACACTTTACCTTCTTAAATCTGAATCTTGTTGTCAATGTTTGCTCACTTCTCTATACTGCTGAAATAGTTACCATATTCCATAAAACACATTCTACAGTTTATTAATCTAGTTAAAATTCTATGTCTAAATGTGATCTCTTCTTGTCAGCTCTTTCTGTACTCATAATCACACACACCTAATAATAAGTATTGTTTATCTCCTTACCAGGTAAAATTATGCCCACAATCTCAGTAATGATATTAGTCCCCAATTTCCTCTGCCATATTCTGTACAAATCTGGCAACATCTAACAGTTTAATGATATTTTTCTATCCAAATAATACCTAAATGTGCACCTGTCTTTCCTTTTCCAGTGTTCTATGGAGGTAAAAAAATGGCTAGCCTTTGGATGAAAAACTTTGGATTTTCACATTATTCAGTACACCCAAACAAGTACTAGATATACATATACATATACATATATATATATATGTATATATATATATATATATAAAATAATAAAATACTAAAGTTATTAGAAGAGTAAATGAGGTAATATTTTCTATAATCTAGAGAAAGGTTTTTTTCCATCTTTGATGCAAACATTAAAAACAGTAATGGAAAACATTGATAAATTAGACTGTGTAAATTGATCTTTTTAAATTTTTATATATTTATTTTTAAACATTAACTTTTTAAAAAATAGAAACTTAGTTAATTGTTCATATCTGTGGGGTACAAACTTGAATATCATTACCTGTGTACATTATGTGATGCTAAGTTTAAAATGCCTGAACAACACCAGCAAAAACAACACAAAAAACACTCCATAAACACATAATGTTTAATATATAAAAATTAAATCACCACGAATAAAAAGGAGGAAACTTTTTAAAGATACATATGATAAAGTTTAGAAATCTTGCAAAAACAAAATAAGACAAAAAGAAAACTTAGAAAAAAAGATGATCACTTCAGTAGAAATCTGGACAGAGGATGTGAATAGACAATACATAAAAGAAGACATAAATAACAAATAAATGTATATATATTTTATATATCTTTTTATATATAAAAATATATTACAACCATGTAATCAAGGAAATGCGAATTTTTTTAAATGATGAGATATTTTTTCTACCACTCCCCCACAACACTGTAAAATGTTTTGTTTGGGTTTTTGTTATTCAAAATATTTTAACATTTATTGTACATATTTGTGGGGTATAGTATGTTGTTTCAATACATGCAAATACTGCACAGTTATTTACTTAGGGCAGATGGCATTAGTTTTACACCCATTAGTCCACCACATCTCCTTCTCTCCCACTCTCTAGGGTTGAAGAGGGTTCAGTAAAAACAGCTGTCACACTGATAATAGGAGTGTAAAATGTTACAAATTTGAAAAGAACAATTTTTAAAATATGGTTTAATGTTTTAAAAAGGCTCTCATCCATATCATAATCACGGTACTTGAAATTTACCCCAAGGATAGCCCAGAAGTGTGCAGCAATATTCTTTACCCTAGCAGAAATTTGTACCTACTACTCCATTAGTACATCAGGAGATGATTGGCTAAAAAAAAGTCATTGGTAAAAGCTTACAGTGCACTATTTTTTTAGGCACCTAAAATGATGGTGCATATGGATCTTCATTCACATGGGAAAAAATCCAGAACATATTATTGAGAAAAAAAAGTTTTTTACATATCTGCATGTAGATATGAAGTCATTTATGTCAAATTATACATTGAAAGCTATGTGCGTATGTATGTGTAAAAAGATAAATAAAAGAATGTTCATCAAAATAGTAATTATTATCTCTAGTTGCTGGGATTTCAGGTGATCTTTGCTTTCCACTTTTGTACCTTCCTGGATTGTTTACAAAAATTTACAATGTATCTGCATCTACTATAATAAAAATAATTTTACATAAATAAAGAACAGAAAAGACAATTCTGCATGCTATATAGCAACCTGGGAAAATGTTTATAATATTTTGTGATAAAAATCTTCACAATAGAGTTATATCTACACTATGATTGCTTCTCCAAAATACGTAGGCTTGCTGATGAGGAAGAGAAAAGAATAACAAAAAAAAGGAAATAACTGATATGTTGTTGAATTGTCACAGTTGATTTTTTTTTCTTTTCTTGTGAAATTGTCAGCTATTGTCTGTTATTTGCTGAATGAAATACTTTAATTAAATATTTTAATAGGACAGTATAGAAGAGCAAAATATGCCACCTCAAAATATGCCACTTTAGTATTTTGATTATTTTTGAGCTGAAAGCACTTGAAGAACAGCAAATACAGGCAGATGCATTCCCCTACCTGCCTAAAGACAAATCCTCCAAAAGGAACTCAACTTCCATAAATCCCCTACCCAGAAGTTTAATCAACCAGGGAGAATTAACTCACATCACAGGAGAGGAGACTGGAAGCTGACGCCACACCCCGACAAACTTTGTCACAAACTATCGTATCTCCCATGTTTTCTTTTAAGGACCCATTCTTCTTTCCTAAAAATCACCTACTCCCTGCTAAGTAGTCCATACTCCCTGCCCCTTCTGCAATTAAGATGATCTATAAACTCTCAAAACTCACTGCCTCTCGGGTGTTCACTTTTTTTTTCCCTGTGATGCCCCTGTAAATGTGAATGTAATATTAAAAATTAACAAATTTGCGTACCTTTTCTCATGTTGATTTGCCTGTTTTCAGTTTATTTTATGAACACAACTATCAGACCTAGAGAGCAGAGGGAAAATCTTTCCTCCCTTACAACAGGTAGAGCCAGTAAAGAAATCCAGACTAAGAGTAGGTGCCAATGGTTTGATGGGTGAAGAGAAAAAGTGATCAGAAAAGAGCTGCAAACAGCGAGAACTTGGGAGAGAGATGTGGTACAGCTTCAAGCTACATAACTCCCACCACATCCCCAAATCAGTCTGTGGGGAAATTTTATCCTGGGAATATTTACAATACCATTGATATAGGGCCGAAGTGGTGGAAGAAAATCCTAACTTAGTAAACTTTATCTAAGCCTCTTAGTAGAAAATATTCCCAATAATGATGAGATGCTTGACCATAGAGTAAACACAGCATGTTGTTATCAAACCAAGAGGAGGTCTGTTGTCCACCACCCCAAACGACTGAAAAGTCTGTCCTGCCAAAACTTTCAGCAATAAAGAACAGCGTTCATTTGAGTGGTCAGTCAAGGAGATAGAGGCAGCTCAAGCAGCTGGAAGATCTCAAACTCCCAGATAGATTAAAATCATAAGCATTGATAGAGCAAAATCATGAGTCATGGGGAATCTGATGGTTTTGGGGTGAAGTCAGCACGCTGTCCCTGGTATCTCGGCTAATATCTTCTTGGCTCCTTCAAGTCTGGGGTGTACATACTTCAAAGCAGGTTCATGGTTGATGGTGGACTGCAAAACAGCTCAAAGCTGTAGTCACAGATATTGTCTTAAGCCATTCTGTCAAGGAAAAACAACTTGGCCTATAGAAGTACATGTTTAAGTAACTCTCCTCTTATTGTTAACTGAATTTTATTGCTACTCCTAGGAATCAGCCTGTCCTGCTTGGTCAAGCAGATTTTCTTTATCTACTTCCTGCCTCCCTAAGCTAAGGCCTGCTCTGGCTGGGGTTGGAGGAATAGCTTAGGGAAAATATTGGGGGGCTGCCCCATTACAATGTGTTCATTTAAATCTATGTTAACATGAAATTCTTCAGCATAGCATTGATCTTGCAGAGTTTTCCTGCAAATTAGTTATAACTCACAGTGGATTTTTCCAGTCCCATTAAAGAAACCCTGCCAGATCAGCCTCTTCCCATGTCCATACTGGGTAATTTTGTTAATGAATTATCCATTGACTGTCCTCACATTATCAACGGTGTTATAAATTCAAAGGACCATAAAGCCTCGGAGAATCCATATATAAAATGGAAATAATGGAAAACTCCACAGTGAGTTATAACACATTCCTTGGGATGGAAGGAAGAGTTTCCAGGTCCTCACTGCAAAGATTATTCTGGGCTTTAACAGATACATAATAATTTCTGCAATTTCAATCCTAAGAGCCTAGGAGGATCTCTGAGGATTCGTCAGAAGGAATTCCAGTCTCCTAACCCAGAAAGATGCTCCTTGTATCATGGTAACACAATAACTGCCACTGTGGGATGGAGCAAAATGTATTCATCTCTGACAGCTCAATCTTTTGCCTCCACAGGGGAGAGCCAGGAAATTGCAGAATGTTAGCTGTGGAAGCAAGGAGAGATCACATAGCCAGCACAGCCTGAAGAGCTACCTCGAGGAGGAAATTTTGGGGAATTTTTTGGTGGATGATTGAGGTACATTGACAGGCACTGTCTTTCCTTCCACTGCTTCCATCAAAGCGGCCACACTTCACCTGTTTTATGCATTGGACTTACTGTGGGACTTGCTTTGAGGTATTGGGGAAAATTGATAAAGACATTGAACTGGACCAAAAGATTACTGAGTGTCTCCAATGGAAAACAAGCATTATCAAACACACCCTTGAGTTAGCTCATTCTGTGGGCACTTTGGGCCTTTCCTTCTCTTTGAGCTATTTTACAACTTTGTAAGTTGTAGTTAACTGATAACAATGCAAATGGCACTTGTCCACAGACATGCAAATTCTATCCACGAAGGAACAATTGAATAGCCCCTCCCCCGAAAGAAAAACTCATTTCCTCATTCTTAATTCAACTATAAAAAGTATGTACTTCCAATCGTTTGAACCAGTTATAACATCTTACTGGTTCTCTCAAAAATTGAGTTAAATAAAACCTTTGAAACATGTTTATTTTATATTTGTATAAGAGTCATGACTTTACACCTTAAAAATTTCTTAAAAGGAAAATATTAAAACTGAGTTTCACCCAAAAGCCCCTCATTGGACAGATGAGGGAATGGAGGACCAGAGAGGTGATGTGATGAGCCCAGATATCAGCTAAACTTGTCTCACCAAAAGTACCCTCCGTGTTAGTGAACATGTAATGCTGTGTCATCACTAATGCTGTAAAGAGATAAACTGGTCACACCACTCAATATTTTATGATGTGCATGTACTAACATTTAAGCTGTTAAACAGTGAAGCACTGAATGGTGAATGGTTCTGAATTCACATGGACTGAGTTTAATGCCCAACTCTCCTACTTCCAAGCATTTCATTTTGGCAATTATCCCTTCATTGCCTCAGCTCCCTTACCTGGAAAATGGTGACAATAACAGGACTTACCTCTTAAAATTGGTTATCACATTAAATTGGATGATCCTATTAAGCTCTTACAATAGTGCCCAGCACATAAAAAGTGTTCTACAAATGTTGTGTGTGTTAAAAGATAAACAGGCATATTAAAATTTTAAAGACTTTATTTGACCAGACGGCAATTCATGACTCAGGCAGCACCAGGCTGCAAGTGGTTGAGCACTGGGGTGGGGGGAAAGGGGAAGGGGGGTGAGAGAGAAACATTACGAATAAGGTGTTCATGGAAGCAAGACAAAGAAAATATATCTGATTGGTTAAAGTGGAAAGTTCCTAGGTAGAGGTTAGTTGGTTGATACTGAGTGGTTAAGTTTAAGTTTCGTTTTACTGTTTACATTGGGCTTTGGTTTGGTTAGGCAGAGACCCAAGCTGCTGGAGCTGTCTCAGCCTGACGGTCTCCCAATTAAATATCTTAATATATGCTGTTATCACATTGCCAGCTTTATCGTCCACACTAGTCTAAGGTGCAGTTTGATTATATCTTGAAATACACTAATATAAAATATAACACTTTTAAGGATGTCTACATACGGTTAATATTATGGATTATGAGGCCAAATAGCCAGATTCTACCTCAAATATAGCCAAATTGTTGTAGTTTGGCAACAGTTTAATGAAATCCAGAATCTTTGATTAATAATAGTAATAACATTTATTTAATGCATATTAAGTAATAGTATGCTCTCATGTTTCACATATGATTGTGATATTTAATCATTACACATTTGGCTCCATATTTCATTCAACACTTTAACATTCCCTACAAGCATCCACCACAAAATTTGTACATAGTAGGTGTTCAAAATTGTTGTTAAATAATCTAGAAACTACCGTACATTGTATTTTATTATTTACTGATAAGCATATGCAAGTGTGACCTCAAAATAAGAACAGGAGCTGAGCATCTGCATCTCTTGTTCATTTTTAGCTCTTTCATTATTGCTCCCCCTCAAAGCTCTCTTTTACTCTGCAGTTCTAGGATACTCTATAATTAGAAGCCAGCCAGGCATCTACTACTTCCTCTGGGCAAGTTTGTGCCTTAACACCTCTCAGTGACCTTCCATGCTAATTAAACTACGTGTGAGAATAAAGAACATTGGTACTTAACTGAAATAAAAAGCAATTAAGTGGAAACATTTGGAGATGATTGTATGTTAATAAGAAATCTTAATCAATGTGTATACCTATGAGACTAGCAGAAGCACCTTTGAAGAATTCACATTTTCTAATCAAACAAAATACAAACTTTCTCGTTTCCTAAGAAGTGCACAAGCTCATAAGTCTTTAATTTGTTTCACACACAGAAGAAAAAATTACTGTATTCTGTTATTCTCTTTGTAGCTTTTTTGGAAATTACTAAAATATCCCTGAAGCAAAGTTTACTTTCCCTAATATACTAATTGAGAATATTCTAAATTTTATCCAGGAAATCTAAGCTTGGTGTATTAGTCCATTTCTGTTGCTTATAACAGAATACAAGAAACTGGGTAATTTATAAAGAAATAGAATTTATTTTTCAGCATTTTGAGGCTGGGAAGTTCAAGTTCCAGGGAATACATCTGGTGAGGGCTTTTTTATTGGTGGTGACTATCCACAGCAATGCAGGATATCACATGGTAAGAAAGGGCTGAACAAGACAGCTCACCTCCTCACTGGCTCTCCTTTTAAAGCCATCAGAACTATGCCTATGGCTACCCATTAAACCACCAAGGGATGACTCTACTCATGAGGGTACAGTCCTCACAATCTAATCATCTCCTAAAAGCCCTCCCTTTCAATTCCCATAATAGGATTTCCCACCCTCTTAACACCATTACAATGCAGATTAAGTTTCCAATGAGTTTTGGGGGGATATTCAACCACAGCACTGGGGTTTTTATCTTTCTAAATCATGGAATCACATTAGTAATTTGTTTTATAAGTGTAGAAATAAAATAGATTAAATACAGAAAGTTTAGATCTGGGGTTAGCAAACTGCAGTCACAGGCCAAATTTGGCACTGCCTCTCCCTGTACAGCCCAGCAGCAGCTAGGAATGGTTTTCACCTCTTTAAAGTATTGTTAAAAAACAAATTAAGAAAAAAAAAAAAAAACAGAATATGGGACAGGGACAACACGTAGCTTAAAAAGCCTAAAATATTTGCTATCTAGCCCTTTACAGAAAAAGTTTGCCAACCTCTCATTTAGATAGTCCAAACTGGTAGTATTAAGATAAGCCAAGTTCATAAAACCATCCTAATTCCAAATAAGATGAAGTTAAAAGTCTGGATTAAGGAAGTCAAAATTTAATTTAATTTACTCATTAAATAATACATTGGTTAATTCAATAAATATTTATTCCATTCCAACCACGTGTCGAGGAACGTTCACACAATTAACTCATTTACTTCTCACAAATGCCTTAGGAGGGTCTCCTGATCCCTGCTTTCATATGAGGGAACTATAGCCAAAACTAGATAAGCAAGTTGCCCTACGACACCCGACGGTTGAAGCTAACGTGTCTCTGATTCTGAAACCTAATGTGTCTCTGATTCTGAAACCGGAGCAACTTTCATTATATCATACCAACTTTGTTACTGTAAAGAACATGCAGAAATGTATTTAATAACAACTGGTGTTCAAGGACCTGTTTTGATTGATAAATAAAAATCATTTAAACTAAACTGTGGCTCATTCGGGAGAGTGCGGTGCTCATAAACTAAACAAAATTTCAGTATAAAATAAGTGCTTGTGAGGTATTGAAAACAATTTGTTTCTTAAATAAGAAATTTTCCCACAAGTTCTATACACCATAAATTGTCTTTTCAAATATTCGCGCTCTTATTCCCCAAACATTGAGGACTATACTTCAACCCATTTGACAAGGTTCAAATTAATACAGTGCCTGAATTATCTGATCCACATTAATGAGATTGTTCGTATGAACGATGAGAATTTCAGCAGGCTTTACCCAATGTATTTAGGGCCTATGGTTCTATGTAGAATAAATGCAACAGTGCTTCTGACCCATCAACAAAAGTTTCAACAGCAAGAAATATACGAAAAAAGACTAGTAACAATAAAATTTCTCTGAGATTTCTGCAATAGCTTTTCCAGAGAAGTTTGAAAACCCTGTGATTTCAGACAGAAGTCTCTTGGCATTGACTCTCATTATATTAAAGAGAAGATGTGTTTGTTGGTAGGGAAAAGTAGGTAGAGTGTCAACTTTGCCCAGAAGAACAGAATCTACTGTGTTCTAGAATACTGTATTTTGGGTAAATATGGACCCCTCATAAGTATTTACAGGCCCCTTAGAAGAACAAATATTTCATATGACATGTCTAAACATAAATCTTGACTAATGTTAAAAAAGGAGGATCTTGATGCATTATTCTTCTTTTCACTTTAATTCAACAAGTTGTCATTCACTATTTTATTGTCTTATTTCCTATTATATTTTTATTCATGTCTGCTGTGTGCATAGTGTCATGCTGGGAACTGTGCCATTATACCAAACAAACTGGAAGGAATACTCTAGACACTCTGGGAACTTAGACCCTACTTCAGGCGGCAAGTAGTATAATATTGTGTTGATTCTATTTTATATATACATATTTTTTTAATGTTACCATCTTATATTGAGATGTTGTACAGTTGCCACTGACGAGGCTAAACCTAGGTTACAGTTGTCATTGCCCAAATAGGATCAAGTCTTGGTCCTAGTTATTCATATTGTATCACTTCAGCTGAATAATGTGAACTGTGGGCGCTGCATGGAGTGAGTTTAATTCCATTTAGGATGTATTTAAAACATTACCCTACGAGAGCACAGAACTGAGGTCACCAGAGGTGGGAAGGAGGAAGTGAGAGAGGGGGTTGAGAGAAATCGTAAAGGGCCACAAAAAATGTTTGCTTTGAGTAACGATAAAACCAAAAATAAAATAAAATAAAGTATTACCTTATGTCACTGCTTTAAAATGAAAAATTCCGGGCCGGCCCGGTGGCGCACTGGATAGTGCGCCGCTTGGGAGGCGCGGCGGCGCTCCCGTCCGAGGGTTCGGATTCGAAGGACTAGACAGG
>NW_007726328.1:522046-524674 GCF_000696425.1 Galeopterus variegatus
CCGGGCCGGCCCGGTGGCGCACTGGATAGTGCGCCGCTTGGGAGGCGCGGTGGCGCTCCCGCCCGAGGGTTCGGATCCCACATACAGACCGGTTCCCACTCACTGGCTGAGCGAGGCGCGGGAGCAGCACCGAGGGTTGCGATCCCGTTGCCGGTCCCCGGTCCGGTACGGGGGCGACACTGGGGGTTGTGATCCGTTGCCAGACACGGAAAAAGATAAAAAAGACAAAAAAATAAAAATAAAATAAAATAAAATAAAATGAAAAATTCCTGTGCATGCAGAAAAAAACACTAAAACTGGGCATAAATTTTACAGAATTAAGCAAATAGTTATTTTTGAAAAAATTTTGTAATTTACAAAAGTTTTACAATTCCATATTTTATCACAAAACAAAACCAAATATGTTATAGTACCTGAGAAAAGAAGATACCACAAAAAAAAATAAAGATCTATACATATATACATTACACTCAAATACTAGACGACATATCAGTGTGTATATGTGAAATAAAATTGCCTATTACATGCTAAGCAAGGCAAATGAGGGCAGGAGACATTGCCAACTCCCTTAGAATAAACAGAAATTTCAAATCAATGGGGGGCTACTATGACTATTCTTAAGGAAATGTAGCATACATACTTTAATTGGTGACATTTCCTTCTTTCTTTTCTTCTGGCACATAAAATAATGGAATGTCTCGGAAATCATTGTCATCTGAAATCTAATTAAATATGGTAATTATAAAACTAATAAATGGTAATGCAAGGTAGTTTGTATCAAAACCAAAATGAATGATTTGAAAAGAGCAGGACTTTAACAGAGGCCTAGGAAGGCTTCGCAACGAGAGTAGGAGTTGAGTTTTGTGTTCAAGATGTTTAGACTTTAAAAGCTGCAGTAAAGGGTCCGGCCCGGTGGCGCACTGGATAGTGCGCCGCTTGGGAAGCACGGTGGCGCTCCCATCCGAGGGTTCGGATCCCACGTATAGACCGGTTCCCGCTCACTGGTTGAGCGAGGCGCGGGAGCAACACCGAGGCTTGCAATCCCGTTGCCGGTCCCCGGTCCGGTACGGGGGCAACACTGAGGGTTGCGATCCGTTGCCGGACACGGAAAAGAAACAAAAAAAAAAAAAAAAGCTGCAGTAAAGACAAACACATTCTCAGCAGAACAAAGCTCATAGGCAGATACTTGGAATGCTGTCCAAGCTGGTATACGCAGGTGCTGGTGTAGACATAGACTCAGCTGTAATGAAAAGTAAACTTTTCAGAGTTGTCACAGACTAGGCTGGAAGTTTCCTGAGAGTCAGGCAGAGAAATCTGAGTCACATTATATAGTTAATAGAGATGATATAGTTTTTATTTCTCCGTCATTTTGGAAGAATATTTTATTGGGCTTTGAATTCTAGATCGGCAACTTTTTTTTTTTCTTTCAACACTTTAAAAATGCTGTCATTGTCTTTTTTGCCTTTTTAAGTTTTAATTTGTTTTTTTCACTGTATATGTTTATGGAGTACAGTTTGTTATTTCAATACACTCATATATTGCATAATGATCTAAACAGAGTAGTTAGCATATCTATCACCTAAACATCTATCATTTCTTTGTGGCTATAACATTCAAGATCCTCTTTTCTAGCTATCTTGAGATATACAATACAATAATATTAGCTATTGTCACCCTAGAGCACCAAAATTTACTGTTCGTGTCTAACTAACTTGACCTTTCCCCAGTTTCCATCCCCCGTCCCTTTCCCTACTTCTAATAACCACTATTCCACTCTCTAATTCTTTCTCTTTTTTCTCTTTTTAATTTATTTTTCTTAATTGACCCATGATAATTGCACATATCTATGGAGTACAATTTGATATTGGGCACATTCATACTGTGTGCGATGATCATAGCAGGTGCTTAGTTTATCCATCACCCCAAATATTATATTTCGCTGTCTTTTAACTGCCATTGTTTCTGCTGGGAAGTCGTCAATAACCTTCTTGTTGGTCCTTTGAAGGTAAGGTGGTTTCTTTATCTTTTTTTGTTATTTTCAGAGTATTTTAAATGTCAGCTAAAGTCTTTAATCAGTTTTGGAAAATTCTGGATCATTATATCTGCATATATTGCTTCTGCCAATATCTCTCTCCTCTCCTCCCGTGACTTTCATTACACGTACATGTATGTTGGACTTTTTATTCTTTCCCAGAGGTATTTGATAGCTGTTATTTTTTATTTTAATTTTTTCTCTGTGCTTCAGTTTAAATCTTTTCTCTTGACCTATCCTTTAGTTCACTACTCCTGGCTTCTGTTGTGTTTAATTTGCTGTTAAATTATTTTACTCAGTTCTTAATTGTGGATATTATATTTTTCAATTCAATAACTTCCATTTGTTTATTTTTACTAGGTTTCAATTCTCCAATAAAATTATTCGTCTTTTGCTCTATTTTCTTGAACATGATAGAGTTATTCTGAAGTTATTGTCTGATAATTCTGATATCTAGCTCACCTGTGACCTTGCTTACGTTGTCTTTTTTTTCTTTTTTTTAGTCTTGGTTTTTGGTCATATAGTACTAACACTTGACGAGCCTGGACGCTTTTTTTTTTTTTTTTTTTTTTTTTTTTTTTTTTTTTTTTTTTTTT
>NW_007726328.1:525103-623527 GCF_000696425.1 Galeopterus variegatus
GCCTGGACGCTTTTTTTTTTTTTTTTTTGTCTTTTTTTTTTCCGTGTCCGGCAACGGAACGCAACCCTCAGCGTCGCCCCCGTACCGGACCGGGACCGGCAACGGGATCGCAACCCTCGGTGTTGCCCCCACGCCTCGCTCAGCCAGTGAGCGGGAACTGGTCTGTATGTGGGATCCGAACCCTCGGTGGGAGCGCCTCCGCGCTTCCCAAGTGGCGCACTAGCGCAGTGCGCCACCAGGCCGGCCCCTGGACACTTTTGACTGAATACCAGACATTGTTCATAACAATTATAAAATCTCTGAATGATGTTATTATCATCTCATCAGAGTTTGCTCTTTTCTTTGCTAAACAAAGTGCGGGCGAATTCTCTTAATTCAATCAGGTATTGAACCAAGTTCAGGCTGGGTTGCTTTTCAACCATGCTCAGTCTATTTCTGGCTTGCTATTGTACCTAAGGCTTAGTGCCCCAGGGATTTCAGCTGAGAACATGACCTGTGTACCCTGAACCCTGGAAGGTCTTGAAATCCGACTTCCGTGTTCTGTGAAAGTGAAACATTCTGAGTTTCAGATGTTTTCAGATTTGATTTGTCATCTTCTGCACCACGCAGTTGCAGAATTTGGCAAATTATCTGGAGAACAACACTGACATGTGTTTAAAAACCCTCAAGACTCTGGTTTTTGTCTCTTCACTCATCTTAGATTGACAAATAGTATGGTGTCTCTGTCCTCCAGAATGGCCTTCTTTTTGGGTAAATTTTATTTGTTCTCAGCCCATTGCTTATGCGTAGAATCAGCAAATTCCGGGAACACTGATTATAGATTATCTGTTGACCTCTCCACAGCTAGATCCTTTTGAAATCTTAGACCCTTTATCCTGATATCCTCAGTAGTTCACTGATGCTTTTAAATTGAACAGTTTTGCATTTTATCTGGCTTTTTATTTATTCTTGAAAAGATTGTCTGGGTACAGACAACTACTCCATCCATCTTACCCATATGCAAAAGGCTCACATCTACAGGCTCCTAAAAAGAGACTGATATAATAAAATTGCTCTTTTCTAGATGCGTAAGAGGAAAAAACAAACTGAGCAATATGAAACAGACCGTGACCCAGGTGGTAATTGCAGGTATTAAAAGGAAACAGAACTCTGAAGGCATTATTTCTAGTCTTTTTAACATCTCTAAGTCAGATATTCTTGGCTTCACTTTACAGATGAATCAAAAAATAAAAGACTTAGATGTGCATTATTGTATTTCTGCCTCCAAAGTCTATGTATCTTCTGCGTGGTATAGTGGAGCTTGGTCCAAAGTGGCTCTCAGTTGTTTGGTCTTTCAAATGGAATTAATAATATGAGTGTTTATTTCATAGTATTCTAATCACTGAGATAAATACATAGGAAAGCACCTTATTAACTACAAGGAGATATATATTTTAAGGGTAGCTGAAATTTGTTTTAATCAGGTATGGTAAGACACAGAGACATGAAAATGACTGTCATAAAGGAAGAAGTTTTTATATTCCCAGGTCCCTAGAAACAGGAGGCCTGGCACACCACACAGGACTGTACAAGTAGGCACGAGATTGGTCAGGAGGCAGAGGGAGTGAGGGGAAATGTGGGCAACAGCCTTTACTGTGGTTTCCATGGGAAAGGGACAGGCAAGGCAGGATAGACAGGCTGAGTGTTGGCTAGTTTGAATAATTTCAGCAGAGCCTCAGGGTTGCTCCCGGTTGTTCCGTTCCTGGCCCTGGGGTGTTTAGGGCAGGTGGATAGTGGCCCAGAGTTTGGAAACCCAATAAAGGAGGTGGTTGGGGGTGTGGGCTCTGAATTATTTGGTTTGCATGTGATAGACACATTCCTGGGGGAATTGTTTGCTATCTCTAAGAATTAGTTAATGGTGGAAAGGGCAGCCCCTCCAGGGTCCACAAAGCCCCAAGTGGTTAAAGCATCAAAACACAGAAACAAACAACATTATGAATACAGTATAAAAATACAAGTGCTGTTTATCTTTCACAAGTACCAATATTCTACTAACTCTGAGCTCATGAAAAAGAGTAAAATATTCTGAAATGTGTAAATCCTGCCTTGGAGGCCTATAATGAGATGTGTGGATAGACCCCAGCTCTTCACAGAGGCTCCCATGGCCCATGGAAAAAGAAATCTGAGTTCTGTTGGGTAGACATTGGTGTCAGTGATACTTTATCCACTGATTCAGTGCTGCTTATAAAATCTCTAGAGTGTGATGTTAATGGCAATAGTATTTTAATAAATAGTGTAAAATTTTCAAGTTTAGATATTTCCAAGAAGCTGTTATTTATTATATGAGTAATTATTTTCTAAGAAAAAATTATACAAGAATCATATTTTTAAAATATACCACATTGTACAGATTATCTTTATTTTATTTATTTATTTATTTATTTGAATTCTCTACCCCGAGTATAAACACCTTTGTCATTTGGGAAATATTCAACAGTGTTCAAAGCTAACAAATGAACTTCCTTCTTGAATATGAACACGTGTGGGAGCAGGAGTTTCTGCAGCATGGGAGTCTGTTCTCTGTCCCAGACATATTAAGAGAAGAAAAGTCCCCATGCTATACGATCTCATTTTCCTAAAAGGTGAGCTTATTCCTCTAAACAATTTCAGAAATGTATAATTTATTAGTCCAAAACCAAAGTATATCCTAACAATAAACCCCAAATTGTAAGGAATTTTATCCAATTATTAGATTATTTTTACAAAGAACGCAGTGTATTTCCATAATAAACAAAAGTATCCTTCTGGCAGGGGAAGCAGAGGATGAAACCCCAATAATATCTTCTATCCCCTTAAACCCATGTCCCGGGGGGAAGTATTTTTCTATGGCCTGTGTTTTCTTCACATGAGGGAGATCACTTAGTGGAAGTCCTTGCCTCTCTGCCCCTTTCCTCACTCCGCCCTCTGGGGGATGTTGAGGGTGGCTATGCTGATGGGTGGATTTGGAAATAATTCCTGGGTATTCACAGCTGAGCACTGCTCTTTCCCCCTTCTTGGTAGCGAGCCTCCTGGCAGAGAGCCAAGTCCCCTCCGCCACACTCCTTCATACCCAAGTCCCACCTGGGCCAGCCACATCCACTAGGGGACACCTGCAACCAGATGGACTGGGCTGCATAATTCTGGGTTTACTCATCAAACTAGCCTAGCCATTACTGCTGATAAAGATGATATTTTGAGCTCTATCTTTATTCTTTTATATCTCAAACTGTTTAGAAGCTGGACAGGACAGAGGGACATTATACGGCCAAATATCCCTCCATTGCCACCGCACTCTATGATGCACAGATACTTCCACAGCCCTGGTTTCTCTTGTACTGTGGCATTTCAGTATGAACAAACAACCAGTTTGTTCCATTTTCTTTCTATGGACTCTTTGTTAGCTTGAATAATGGAATAAGAATGTCTATTTATGTCAGTAGTTTTCTATCAGGGGTCTTAATAGGCCTGGGGTCCTCCAGAGTTTTCAGCTGTACTTTAGAGACTATGCTGAGTAGGGTGTGGGGTGATTCTGGGGGATTGGAGTATCAGAGAAAGTGAAGCGAGATCAAGACTCTAGGAACCCCATCCCAGTTTCACGTCAACAGTTAACTTCATTTGCTCAACACACTGGTCTATGCTATGGCCGCAAAGCATAGGTCTGAAAAACAGTTGCCACTACTTAAAAAAAAACAGCAACATGGAACGTTAGAAATTACTATGTCCTATAATTTTTCCTGATTAGGTAATTCTTTGGCAAATTCATTACTGTGTGAATTATTTTATACTTATTAAAAAAAAACCTGTTTTCACAGGAGAAATTTCCCTACCTTCCTTAGTATGGAAGCTATAACCTAAGAAACACAATCAGGGCTCCTAAGAGGTCAAGTTTGGGACTAGGGACTTGGGAGCAGAGGACTTCTCCACAGACACTCAGGTTAGAAGTGCTACCTACACTGTCAGTCACCTTTCCTTTTGATTATTTTAGAACTACTAAAGTTGGTCTCCTTCCCTTTGATTGTCATGCACAAGGAGATTGTTAAAGTCTTAAATCAGATCCAGTGATACCTAAACAATTATAGGCCAAATGCTGAGTGAAAATCTGGATGATAAACAAACAAACAGAAAACTCTTCTACTCAGCAGGAAAACGTTTGCTCTGTCTGAGCCTTCTTGCAAGCTGCCTTCTCCAGCTTCAGAAACAATACAACTCAGTTGTGCATCTGCTGACGTAGCATATGTTTTCCTATAGGTCACACATTGTGTCTTAAATCCTCCCATCCTGCACCACACACGGCAAGCAAACACCCTTTTGGCTTCTTACTGGCAGCCAATATTGTACTGTCCATAAGCTTTCTATCTTATAAAACCAATGAAGCAGCTGAAATAGAAAAAAATAATGTTCCTGGCCAAATCTCTCTAAGAAGCCAGCTAAGAGAAACGTTTGTTATTAAGGACTTTGTCCTAAAAGCAAGCAAGAGCTAAGTTTCAGTGACTAAACACAGATTCTTCCTGGAATCCATTTCTAGGAAACCAGTTTCTAAGAATGTGGAAGGTGTTTTTGTTTTCATATTCTGTGATGAACACTATTCAGTGAAAATAAAGCCCACGTACAGCACAGCCACACTCAGCACTGGCTATGTGATTTGCAGGGCACAGTGCGAGGTGAAAATGAGGGGCCCTCTGTTCAAAGTCATTAAGAATTTCTAGAAAGTGAGAGCAGAGCATGCCGTCACGTGCAGGGCCCTGTGTGACCGCACAGGTCGAAGGCCATGAGGGCGATCTCGCCTCCCGTGACGACAACATCCATCAGGAAAACGTCAGCGGCCACTGTCAATCCCAGGGAAGTCTCTCCCCGCCTTTCACGGGCTGTCCCTGAAGCAAAGAGGGACCTTCCCCTTCTCCTTTGCCCACTTCCGCCTCTACTGTCCCGTGAACTCTTTTGCATCCTGCATCTCTCTGCTGCCTGCAGATGTTTTATCCTTCTTTTCGCCACCATTTCTATTTTGCACATAAGAACAGTGTTTGAGATCGAGCAGTCGGCTACTTCTCGGGGCAGCCACAGAGGAGGGAGGTTCTGGTCGCATGGCAGGAGCAGAAGGACTGATGTCCCCGCGCTGACCTAGGAGGATGCTGCAAAAAGACCAGGGGCAGAAGGAGCAGGAAACACGCCCTGTGATGTGCTATAGGATCCTTTTCCTTAGCCTGCAGGATGAGCACTAAGTTCTGTGTGACTGGGCGGTTTGAGAAACTTACTGGTGCGAGAGGAACTGAAGGAGGCCAAGGGAGTCCAGCCAGCACCAGGGACCCCAGAAGTTAGTCGACATCTCAGAAGCGGTGGGGACATGGGACTTGCACAGGCCACGGAATCAGGGAACCAGAGCCAAGGGGAAGCAAGGGGAACTCCTGACCCCCAAGTGACTGTCACATTAGTAATAATGAGAGTTTTACTATGTGCCAGCTCCTGTAATCATCTCAACGACTCTGTGAAACAGGCTGAAATATTTTGTAGATGATGCAAGTAAGATACAAAAAGGTGACAGGATTATCCCAGGACCAGACACCTACTAAGTATTGGAGATGGGACTTGAAACCAGGTAGTTTGTTTGTGAAACCAATGATCTTGACCTCTCTAAAATTCTCCCTCCAGAATTGGTAAAGGGACAAGAAAATCAACTACATTGTAGATTGATAAATTTAAAATTTTTTTAAATTAAAAAAATTAAAATAAGGCACTTTGTATTTTTGTTTTGTTTTGTTTTTACTTTGTGTTTTGGGGGGTTGTTTGTTTGTTTGTGGCAGTTGGCTGGTACACTGATAGAACCCTGGGAAAAAATTAAACAAATAAAATAAAATTCTCCCTCCCTAGGGTATGTCATGTAATGTCCCCAGTTGTCCAGAAAAGTAAATACTCTTACTCAGACTTTACAAGTGAGGGAACTAAGGTCAGAAATGTTCAGTCATTTATTCAAAGGAAGCTAGTAAGAGGCAGAATAAGGATCCACACTGGATAGAGTTGATTCCTCATCCCGGCTTTTCCTCTAACCCCTTTTCCATCGTCTGGAAAAAGAGCTCGATTCAGATTCTAGCTCTGCCCTGCCCTGCCTATGCAACCTGAGCAAATCACTTCACCTGCTGGATGCCTATTTTTCTCATCCACAGTGTTGCAAATATAACTACCGTGAAGTGTGGATCTAATGAAATATGAGATAACACACATGTAAGCTGGAATGCCTTATGCAAATATAAGATATATTTACTGCTGTTGTTTTGGAGTGCAAGGATCATACTTCCCATGATGCTTTTCACTCCTCTGTTTCTCAATATTCACAAAGGAGAGAAGGAAGTGATATATCTTCTGAGCAATGTTAATTCCATCGCACGGCTTTTGATTATTCATCCCTCTGAGTGATCCAGTCTCATTACATTCAGTCATTCCCTCTAAATGCTTGGCAGGCATCCAAACAGTTATTTGTTCAATTCAATAATCTAAGTTTATTGTCTTAAATAAATCACACCTGACAAACAATTCATGCTTCAAAATGATTTTTAAAAGTGGGTGCTAAAGTGACACTGTCAATTCCAAAAATCACGGATGATTTTAAGGCTTTTAACAAAACAACTTAAAAGCTTGACATTTTAATTTACTGCTGTACTGCTTCCTGTAACTGTACTTTGATTGGTTTTCACTACTTACTAAGTAGTAATTTTCTTCCACGTGAAATATAATTTACACTTTTAAAAGAGATCAGCTGTGAGCAGTGTATGTATGAGCAATGTCAATATAAAACTCTTCTTGAAGGGCAAATGCTTTGCTTAATTTAATTTTCACATTTTTAAAACATTAGCACCAGTGGCCACAAACACATAAAAAAACAGGATTATTTAATTTCTATGAAAATATATATGAAATGCATTTGTATAATTGTGAAAGCATATTGAGGAATGTGAAAAATAAATTTCTCTTTACTTATTATAAACATGAAAGAAAAGCAGATTAATAATACGATCCCAATTACCACAAATGCTGGACTTCCTAAGCTATACTTAGAAAAGACAAAGAAATGAAATAATGTCTAATCAATATATTTGAATTATGTAAGAATAAATCAGTCAATAAGTATTTAGTAAGTGTTTATCACTTCAATCAAGTCAAAGTTACATGTTTTAACAGAGGAAGTATTGGCATAAGCAACCCAGAATAGTATATTATTAAAACATTTTATATTAAATACATAATTTTCACTTTATTTGAATGTAAGTTCTGGGAGCAATGAAATTTTGTGTATTTATTACATTACAACTAAATAATGAATATATGCCAAAAATGTTGAATTAAGAAGAATTTGTAAAACTGATGCAATTTCTTATTGTATTTCCCAACTCACCACTCTGCTTCCTCTTCCATAACAGGACAAAGAACGTGACATGATTAAGACAAAGCCCTAGACTAGAACAAACCTGGCTTCTCCCCTAGATGGTTTAACCACCTCCTCACCTGGATAGGAGAGGTCAATAAAAAACTACATAAGTTAGTTTAAGAGGTTCTTCCATTGACCTGTCCTCAAATAATCATCACCCTCATGTCCGGAAAAGACAAAAGACAGAAATAAAGCAGATTAAGTAGCATTGTAAATACATTGGAAACAAGATATCCTGTAGTTTATGTGTCAGCAGATAATTGGAAGCAGAATGCTTTGTAATTAAATGTAATACATCCCATATACACAGTGCTGTTTTGGGAACATACTTTTGGAACAGAGCAACTAGATGCAAAAAGAAAGCCATTAAATTACGTAGATAGAAATCTATTAATTGAACTTTTCTGGCAGGATTCAGATAGTGATATATTGACTTATAATTTGTATTATGTTAAAAATCAAATATTAACAAGGTTTTTAAACACTTTTGCCCATCAGCATTTGCCTGTAATAATTAAGGTATCAGATTCTTAAGTGCTTATATCATTAAAATGATGCAATATTATTCTTTATACCATATATTGACTTTTGACTTGTTTTCATACCCAATCACCTACAGGAATGCCTATATTTTTTTTACAAGAAATAAGTGCATTTCTTCCACACAGAAATATTTCAAGTCATCCTTAAAAAGTCAGACTTCAGCAGATGACACCGTTACCTGGTGCTCTTGGGACTATCTACTCAGAAAATCCAAGTAATTTAGAAAAACGCACAGGTTTCTTCTTTATATTTTTAATTTTTTTTGAAACTTCAAATTACCAGGTCAGCTGAGTGCAAGGTCCTAAAGGCATTAGCTAATTAAGCAATGTTCTGCTTCCCTGGGGTTGTCTAGAGATTGCATTTAAAAAGTAACCCATGGATCAAATTTTATGGAACTACACACACATACACACACTTGGGCACCCACGCACACACATGCACAGAGTCACACACACATAGGTAAATGAGTGGATGTAAAGACTGGTGAAAAAATGAATAAGATCTGGAGTCTAGTTAACAGTATTGTATTAATGTCAATTTCCTCATGTTGATATTAGAGTGTGGTTATATAAGATGTCATCAATTGGGAGAAGGTGGCTGAAGGGCACATGGGACTCTGTGTACTATTGTTGTAACTCCCTGTGAGCCCATCATTATTTCAATTTTTTTTTTAGAGTAACCTTGTAGACAATTATGCCTTTGGGAACTTATGTATTGCTACATGCAGAATGCTGAATCAGAACCACAGAAAAAAGATCTAAACTGAAATTATTTTAAAACAATCCAGCATTAATTTGTTGTAATTTCCAAGACTATTATATCCAAAGCTTTAAAAAAATAACTTTAGGTTAGGGTTAGGGTCATCATTAGGGGTTTGCTGGTAAATGTTTACCACCAGCTCTTGAGCAGGGAGCCCTGCTTTGAAGCATTTGCCAGTTTCTATACTGTACATGTTCCCACCATGGCTAATTTCAAGATACAAATGTTGCATCAACCTGTTCAGTAAATCCTTTAAAATTTAGCGGTCAGTTTTCTTGTGAAACTCATTTCACAAAGTAAGAGAATGGACTCTGAGTGGCTGTATTCTCATGGCCTCCTTGACCTTGCCCCTGGGGAGAGGCACAGTAGAACGAGGGCCAGAGGTCAGCCTCTAAGGCGAGGTCCCCTCTTGTCTAGATCTAAATCATCATTCCATATGCCACTATAATCCACCCAATCCTCTTCGGTTCATTCACTTTGTATTTGAACCAAGATTCAGTCAAGATCGGAAATATCTGATAAGAGTGGGAGAGGATATGCTCATTAAGCATTTCTTTATGGGAAAATTCCTATTTCAATGGTTTTCCCTCCACATCATATACCCAAATCGTGCCACAGCTGTAACTAATGTGTTTATCACTAATTTTAAGAAGCAACCATCTTCTTATGTTGGTTTACAATATATGCCAATAATCACTCCCACAAATGAATGATAAGAGCTTGCTTGGAGATTTTTGCATTCTTGACTAAAAATGCACTTCTAATGAGAGAGGATCATGCTCCTTGACGAAGCTTGCGTCTGTGGAGTGGGACAGCAGTGGAGCAGTGGGAGAGAAAAAGGATACTCGGCTAGGGAACCAGATTCTTGTGAATATTGATAAAGGGTGATCGGTGCCATCTTATAACCCAATCACAGCTGGCTGGTCCAGTATAATAAGTTCAATAGAATATAGAATAATATTAAAATATAGCACAGTCATAACAAATGATTTGATAGCAAATTTTAAATAATGACGGTGACTTTAAAATAGCAAATTTTAGGATAACTGAGAAAGATAGAATTAATTTTAAATTACTTAGAGGCCTGATTTGCTTTTAGTCTTTCTAGACAATATTCATTAGACAAACTGTGACTGTCCTTATGTCCTGAGAGGAGATCCCATTCATATTCATAACCTGCCTAAGCACCTTAGAATCACCCAAATCAAACTTCCCAAAAGTGTGCTAATTTGGCTTAAATCGCTCTAGAGGATTTACATCACATTATTAATTCAGTTCGTGTCATCCTATGGTTTCCTATTAGATTGAAATAAAATTTAAATCCATTTCCATGGCCTATAAGACCATATATTCTTTTTCTTTGGACTCTTGATAAAATAAATTTAGTCAATTACAACTGACAATTTTTAATGCAGTGGAGTGGAATAGAATAGAACAGAAAATATTAGAGTGTGTCCATTTAATAAATAATGTATGGGAAGATGTCATTCAGAGTTTCAATTCAAAAGGTTTTTTTCTACTAGTAATTTTTTAAAAAAATCAAATTCCAAAAACTAATGTACCACCCTTTCTATCCTCACCTCCTTCAGTTCTCTCTGTCTTGAAACTTGGCCACGCTGGCCCTCTGTTTCTTGAGTACATCGAGCTTGTTTGGACCTCAGGACCTTTGCACTTCCTACTTTCTATTTCTGGAAAGCTCTGGGTACAGAGATATATCTTTGCAGTTTTAGCTAGATTTTCCCCGATAGATAGTGCTATCGAACACTTTTCCTTATGCTTATTGCTCACTTGGACATCCTCTTTGATTAAGTGCCTGTGCAAGTCTTTTGCCCATTTTGTATTTGAGTTTTTTTGTCGTTTTCTAGTGAATTTGTAGTTCCTTATACACTCTGTGTAGGAATCTTCTGTTGAATACTATATTAGAATTTTCTTCTCCTACTTTACCTTTTTATTCTCTTAGTGGTGTCTTTGGATAAAGAAGTTCATACCATTTTTGTTTGTTTGTACTTTAGCATCACGTTTCAGAAATCTTCGTCTACTTAAAGTCATGACAATTTTAACGTACGTTTTCTTCCAAATGCCTTATAGCTTGCCTTTCAATTTTAGTGCAATGATGTATTTCAATTTTTTATATGCAATGTGAGGTAAGGGTCAAGGTCCATTTTTTTCCACAAGGATTTTCTATTGTTCCGTCCTTTCTCCACTTGGCAGTGGCATTTCTGGCTTACCCTAAGTGGCTGTATATGTGGGTCTATTTCTGGACCCTGTATTCTGTTCCTCTGGTCAGCTTTTCTGTTTATAAACACTGCACTTTTGTAAATACCAGAGCTTTTTAGTGATTCTTTACAATATTCAGTCTTCAGCTATAAAAAGGTATGTGCTATAAATATATGCAACAACTTGGATGGATCTCAAGGAAATTATGCTGAGTGAAAAAAGTCAATCCCCAAAGGTTACATTCTATATGATTCCATTAATATAACATTCTTGAAATGACAAAATTATAGACAGGGAGAACAGGTTAGTGATTACTAGCAGTTAAAAATGCTTGGAGGAAGAGCAGGAAGTGGGTGTTATTATTAAAAGGCAGCACAAACAGAAGGGATCCTTGTGGGAATGGAACTATTTTGTATCTTGACTGTGGTAGTCATTACACAAATCTCCACATGTTAAAATTGCATAGAACTACACACACACACACACACACACACACACACACATGAATGCACTTAAAACCGGGGAAATCTGAATACTACCAGTGGGTTGTATCAATGTCCATTTTCTGGTTGTGATACTGTACTAAAGTCGTACAAGATGTTACCACTGGGGGAACAGGGGAAAGTTATATGGGGTATGTATACTTTTTCTTACAATGGCATGTGAACCAACAGTTATTTCAAAACAAAAAAGTTTAACAAAAATATGTTGAGCTTTCCAATGAACACAGAATAGTATCCCGTTTGGTTAGATCTTTTAAATTTTCTCTCAGGTATGTTTTATGGTTTTCCTTTTTTAATGTTTCAAAATAAATTTTATTTTGCAAATGACTTAAAATTCTAGGAATTTAAAAATATGAGTTTTTAAATTTATTTATTGATTTATTTTATTGGTTATGCACGTTCATGGGGTACAAAGCTGACCATTACCCTTTTGCATAAGATGTATGATGGCCAGATCAATACTATCAGCATGCCGATTACCACAAATTGCAATTATTTCCCATGTCCCCCTCAATGAATCCTCAACCTCTCTCCTCCTACCCCATACCCCCACCCCACTCCATAACCCTAGGTATACTCTCTCCCTCTGCAGATCCAACACACCACTGTGGTCTTTCCTTCCTTCTTTGTCTCTTAGCTCCCACTTATGACCTGCTGTATTTTTCCCTCTGTGCCAAGCTCATCCCTGTTTCTGCAAATGGAATAATTTCATTCTTTTTTATGGCACGGTAGTATTCCATGGTGTATATATACCAAATTTTCCTTATCCAGTTGTCCATCAATGGACATTGAGGCTGGTTCCACATCTTGGCTATTGTAAATAGAGCTGCAATAAACATGGGAGTGCAGATATCCCCTCGACATGATGATTTCCATCCCTTTGGGTATATACCCATAAGTGGGATTGCTGGATCATATGGAAGATCTATCCGTAGTTGTTAGAGAAACCTCCATACTGTTTTCCACAGTGGTTCTATTAATTTTAAGTCCCACCAACAGTGTAAGAGTGTTCCCTTCTCTCCACATCCTCAACAGCATTTGTTATTCTCCATCTTTTTTATTATAAGCAGTCTAACTGGGGTGAGGTGATATCTCAATGTGGTTTTAATTTGCATTTCCCTGATGACTAGTGATGTTGAGCACTTCTTCATGTACCTGTTGTCCATCTGTATGTCTTCCTTAGAACAATGCCTCTTCAGTTCCTTTGCCCATTTTTAAATTGGGTTATTTGGTTTTTTACTGTGTAATTGCCTGAGTTCCTTGAATATTCTGGATACTAATCCCTTGTTAGATGTATAGTTTGCATATATTTTCTCCCCTTTGGTAGGTTGTGTTTCAGTCTGTTGTTTTCTTTGCTGTGCAGAAACTTTTTAGTTTGATATAGTCACATTTACTTATTTTTTCTTTTGTTGCTTGGGCTTTTGGGATCTTGTTCATAAAGTCTGTGCCCAGACCTAGTTCCTGAAGTATTTCCTCTATATTTTCCCTTAGTAGTTTTACAGTTTCAGGTCTTACACTTAAGTCTTTAATTCATTTTGAGTTGATTTGGGTGTGTGGTAAGAGGCTCATGTCTAGTTTCATTTTTCTGCATATGGATGTCCAATTTTCCAAGCCTGACTTATTGAAGAAACAGTCTTTCCCCCAATGTATGTTTTTGTTGCCTTGGTCAAATATCAATATTAGCTGTGAGTCTGTGGGTTGATTATTGGGTTTTCTATTCTGTTCCACTGGACCGAGTGTCTATTTTTATGCCAGTACCATGCTGTTTTCATTACTATAGCTTTCTAGTATAATTTGAAGTCAGGTAGTGTTATGCCTCTGGCTTTATTTCTTTTTTTTTATTTGGGGTCTTTTGTTGTTCCATATGAATGTTAGGATTGTTTTTTCTATTTCTGCAAAGAATGTCATTGGTATTTTGATGGGGATTGCATTGAATCTGTAGATCACTTTGGGTAGTATGGACATTTTCACAATGTTAATTCTTCCAATCAAAGAAAATGGAATGTCTTTCTATGTTTGGTGTCTTCTTTAATTTCTTTCAGTAGTGGTTTATAGTTCTCATTGTAGAGATCTTTCACCTCCTTGGTTAAATTTATTCCTGGGTATTTTATTTTTTTGGTTACTATTGTAAATGGGCCTACTTTCTTGATTACTCTTTCTCCCTTTCTGTTAGTTCATTATAGGAGAATATAAACACAACTGATTTGGGGGCATTGATTTTGTATCCTGAAACATTACTGAAATTATTGACCAGCTCTAAGAGTTTTTTGATAGAGTCTTTAGATTTTTCTATATATAGGATCATGTCATCTGCAGATAGAGACATCTTTTCCGATCTGAATGCCTTTTATTTCATCTTACCTGATTGATCTGGTGAATACCACCAGTACTATGTTCAATAAGAGTGGTGAGAGTTGGCTTCCTTGTCTTTTCCTATTCTTAAGGGAAAAGCCTTCAATTTTTCCCCTTTCAGGATGATATTGGTGATGGGCTTGTCATAGATGGCTTTTATTGTGTTGACATACTTTTTTCCTTCTATACTTTATTTGTTGAGATATCATGAAGCAATGTTGAATTTTGTCAAATGCTTTTTCTGCATCTATTGAGATAATCATATAGTTTTTGTTCTTGATATTTTTGATGCGATGTATCACATTTATTGATATGCATATGTTGAACCATCCCTGCATTTCTGGGATGAATCCTAGTTTATCATGGTGTATAATCTTTTTGATGTGTTGCTGTATTCTGATTGCTAGTATTTTATTGAGGATTTTTGAATTGATATTCATCAGAGATATTGGTCTGTAGTTTTGTTTTTTTTGTTGTTATCTTTGTCTGGTTTTGGTATCAAGGTGATTCTGGCCTCATAGAATGAGTTTGGGACAGTGGACTCTGTTTCAATTTTTCAGAATAGTTTGAATTCAGCAGTAAAGCCATCCAGTCCTGGAATTTACTTTGTCAGGAGATTACTGATCACTGCTTCAATCCCATTGCTTGTTACTGGTCTGTTCAGGTTTTCTATTCCTTCTTGGTTCAGTCTTGGTAGTTTGTATATGTCTGGAAATTTATCCGTTTCCTCCAGGTTTTCAAATTTGCTGATGTATAGTTGTTCATAAGAGCCTCTAATAAATTTTTCTAATTCTGTGGAATCAGCTGTAATGTCTCCTTTTTCATTTCTGATTTTTGTCATTCAGGTCTTCTCTCTTCTTTATTCATTTATTTTTATTTTTATTTTTTTATTAACCTAGCTAATGTTTTGTCTATTTTGTTTGTCTTCTCATAAAAACGACTTTTTGTTTCACTGATCTTTCGTATTGTTTTGGCATCTCTATATTATCTAGTTCTGCTCTAATCTTCATTATTTCTTTCCATCTACTAACTTGGGGATTGGAGTGTTCTTGTTTTTCTAGTTTTTTTAGGTATAGAGTTAGATTATTTTACTTGAACTCTTTCTATTATTTTGATGTAAGTATTTATTGCTATAAACTTCCCTCTTAGTACTACTTTTGCAGTATCTCACAGGTTTTGATACAATGTATCTTTATTTTCACCTCTTTCTAGAATTTTTTTTATTTCCTGTTTAATTTCTTCTTGGTCCCATAGGTCATTCATGAGCCTATTGTTTATTTTTCCATGTATTTGTATAGAGTCCTGAGTTTTGCTTGTTATTAGTTTCTAGTTGTAATCCATTGTGGTCTGAAAAGATAGTTGAGATTATTTAGATTATGTTAAAGTTATTGAGACTTCATGACCTAACGTGTGGTCTATCTTGGAGAATGTTCTGTGTGCTGATGTGAAGAATGTATATTGTGTAGTTGAATAAAATGTCCTATAGATATCTGCCAGGTCCAATTGGTCTGAAATGCAGTTTAAATCCTGTTTCTCTGTTGGTTTGTTGCCTGGATGATCTGTCCAATGATGAGAGGGGGCTTTTCAGGTCCTCCACTATTATCATATTTTTGTTGCGTTTCTAGGTATTTGAAGTTTTTATGTTGTTGTAAATGACACTATTTTAAATTTCATTTTCTAATTGTTTGTTGCACATACATAGAAATACAACTTATTTTGTATATTGCATTTTGTATCCAATAATCTTGCTAGAACCATTTATTAATTATAATAGTTTGTTTTTATATTATTTTCGATTTTTAGCAAGTACTATCTCATCTATCATCTGTGAATAATGACAATATATTTTTTGTTCCAAAGTTTATAAGTTTTTATTTTTTTGATATATTTCACTAAATAAGATATCCAGTACAATATTGGTTAGAATTTGTAATAGTGGATACCCTTGTCTTGTTCACAAATTTAAGGGAACATGTTCAATATTTCACTATTGAATATAATATTAGCTAGACATTTTATCAAATGTTTTTTATGCACCTCTTTAGATGATCATATGATTTTTCTTATTTTCTCTACTAGTGTGGGGTGTTACACAAGTCTCATATTTTGTTCTACTCTTTTCATTCTTTTTTCCTCACCGTAGTTCAGTTAAGATATTTCCTGATGACTGTTTTTTGACATTGTTAATCGTGTTTTCTGCTGTGCTCAGCCTGTTCTTAAACTCATCCAATAAGTTCCTAATTTCACAAATTATGCTTTTCAGTAAATAATATATATTTGGTTCTTTTCTTAGTAGATTCCAATTCTCTTCAAATGATCTCCAAATTGTCATCGATTTTGTTTACTCCTCTATTTTCTTTAACATATATTTAATAGTTATTTATTTTTCTATTTTTCCATGAACTTTTCTTTTTTATATATTTTATTTTATTTTGTCAAAATACAATGTGGTTGATTATTGTGGCCAATTACCAAAGCCTCCTTCCTTCCTTCCTCTCCCCCTCCCTCCCAACAATGTCCTTTCTGTTCACTTGTCGTATCAATTTCAAGGAATTGTAATTGTTGTGTCTTCTTCCCTCCCACCCTAGTTTTTTTGTGTATTTATTTATTTATTTTTATCTCCCACAAATAAGTGAGAACATGTGATATTTCTCTTTCTGTGTCTGACTTGTTTCACTTAATATAATTCTCGTATTCCATTGTGTAGATATACCACATTTTCCATATCCACTCATCTGATGATGGACATTTGGGCTGGTTCCAACTCTTAGCTACTGCAAAGAGTGCTGTGATGAATATTGGGGAAGAGGTATACCTTCGACTTGATGATTTCCATTCCTCTGGGTATATTCCCAGCAGTGGGATAGCTGGGTCATATGATAGATCTATCTGGAATTGTTTGAGGAACCTCCATAGTGAACATCAGAAAGAGAAATCAAGAAAGCTTGCCCATTTACAATAGCCATCAAAAAATTAAAATACTTAGGAATTGAGTTAACCAAGGATGTGAAAAATCTCTATAATGAGAACTACAAACCACTCCTGAGAGAAATTAGAGAGGATACAAGAAGATGGAAAGATGGGGGGGGGGGGGGGGGGGGAAGAATCAACATTGTGATAATGTCCATACTACCCAAAGTGATATATAAATTCAATGCAATCCCCATCAAAATTCCAATGACATTTTCCTCAGAAATGGAAAGTACTATCCAGACATTTATATGGAATAACAAAAGACCACGCATAGTCAAAGCAATGCTGAGCAAAAAAAAAATAAAGCTGGAGGCATAACACTACATGACTTTAAAGTATACTGCAAAGCTATAATAACCAAAACAGTATGGTACTGGCATAAAAACAGACACACTGATCAATGGAATAGAATAGAGAATCCAGAAATCAACCCACACATCTATAGCCATCTGATCTTTGACAAAGGCACCAAGCCTATACACTGGGGAAGAGACTGCCTTTTCAGCAAATGGTGCTGGGATAATAGTTATTTTTAAATACTTGTCTCCTAATTCCAAGATTTGAATCACCTTCTAATGCTTGTTTTTTGTTTTGTTTTGTTTTTCTTTTATTCATCATATTTTTCTCCATTATTGCATACCTAGTTATTTTTTATTGTATACCAGAAATTGTACATAAAGGCATCACAGAAACTGCTGTTGATGCTATTTTCTCACAGGGAGGGTTTACTCTTTCCTCTGTTGAGCAGAGTGAGTGAAGAGCTGCTTACCTTAATCCAGTGAGGAGCTGAGCTGAGTAAGGATGGGGTGGAAGCTTCCAGTAAACTTCCTCCACTCTTGTCTCTAGTATCTCTAGCAAGAGATCTGTGTTTGCTGAAGGTATCTCCACCTATTGGACCAGGAGACTGAAAGATATTTAACTCTGCCCATCTAGGCTTTTCCCATCATGCCAAAGAGAAAATTAGCCAAATGTTTAGGGATCCTCTAGGTTCTAGTTCATAATGTCAGTTCACACAAAAATCTCTAGTGGTTTCTCTTTATCTCATAAGAGTATCTGTACTTATGGTAAGCTCAATCCTCAGCTTGTGCCAAGATCCAGCAAATGCCACTCAGCATGCAGATCTCAGCTCATCAAAGAAGGGATCTTTAAACCACCTGGCCTAATTCTCAAAGGACTTGAATAGACATTACTCCAAAAAGGATATACAATGGCCAACAAGCACATGAAAAGATGCTCAACATTATTAGTCAGAGAAGTGCCAATCAAAACTACCATGTGGTCCTACTTCACACCACTGGGAGGGCTGTGATTTTTAAGAAGGAAAAGGAAAATAACAAGTGGGAAGGATGTGAGGAAATTGAAACCTTCTTTCATTGTCAGCAGGAATGTAAAATGGTTTAGCAACTGTGGAAATTGGTTTGGTGGTTCCTCAAAAAGTTAAACATAGAATTATCATAAATCCCAGCAATTTCACTCTTAGACAAATACCCAAAAGAATTGAAAGCGGGTATGTGAGCAAATACATGCAGATGCATATTCATAGCAGCATTACTCACAGTAGCCAAAATATGGAAACAGCCCAAATGTCTATCAACTGAGGAACATATAAAAAAATTGTGGTATATCCATACTACATAATAATAAGGAATATTATTCAGCCTTAAAGAGCAATGATGTACTTACATGCTATTATAAGGATGAACCTCAAAGCATTATGCTGGGGACTTCCAATCAAGAGGGCAGAATAGACAGTCCCCAGCATCACTCTCTCTCCCACAAACCAACCAATTTACAACTATTAAATAGCAATGACTGCCAAGCTGGGGCCACTAGAGCTCAGAGGAAGAGGAGAGACCTACAGAGTTCATGAAGGCAGGAGAAGCCACAATGAGAGAAAGAAAGGACCACTCTGAATATTTCGAGCCCCGGCCACTTCAAGGCTGGAGCTGGTGAGTGCACAGAGCAGGAGCTGGCAAAAGCCACAGCTGTGCCCTTTGGATGAAGTTGCTTAGAAGCTGCAGGGGAGAAGAGGGCCTTGGTGGCCCCCAGGCCAGCAAGACCACTAACAGGGTTCCTATGGACCCACATAGGAGTGAGGGGCCATGACAACTGAAAAAAAGGAGCCACTCAGAGGCTGGTGAGTCACCACAAGGGACTGGAGCACAGCCCACCCCATGGGAAGTGTTTGCAGCACAGGTGGTAGAGGAGACCAGCCCACTGGGAGAACACTGGGGCACAGCAAGGACAGCTGATCTGCCCCCCAATCAGCACAGAACCACTCAGTGGAGACTGGTCAGGAATATAGAACTGCAGGGAGCACAGTTTGCTGAAAAGACTCAGGCACAGACCAGAGTTTCTACACAGTCTAGGTGCACTGGATCTCATGAGAGCCAGAAGTACCTATAAAGTCAACCATTAAAACCTGAGCTGCACAAAAAGCCTTCCCCAGGGAATCAGCAGCAAAGCAGTAACTTAGCTCAACCACAGGGCTCAAATGCTGGTCCCCACAGGAAGTTCCCCCATTTTAGAAGTAAGCAAAGGACAACAAATTAGTTCCAGTGCAGAGTTTAAGTGGTGGGAACAGTAAATAATCCAACACAGAAGTGAAAGGAAAAACAAAATACCCACAGACCAGAGACAAAGTTTGATACTAACTAATAAAGGTCTCTCATCACCTAAGAGCACCTATAAAACCTAGAAGGACCAGAAGCCCCCTGGGCTACCAAGCCAGGGAGGGGAAGGGCTGGGGGCCTCAGCCATGCCCCCCAACACCACAACCAGTCTCAATGTGGGGGTCCAAGTGCCTCAGCCACTCCTCTCCAACACCTGCAACCAGGCCAGTAACAACTGAGCCACCACAGGAAGTGTCCCGGGCTCCTGAGATGGGGTGGGGGGGGTGAGGGCTTCAGTCACACCCCTCTGACATCTGCACCCAGCCCAGCAATGACCAAGCTGCCACTGGAAGCCCCCTAGTCTCCCTTGCAGGAATGAGGGGTTGCCACAGTCCTCAGCTCTTCCCCTCCTCCTTTTTCCTTCTCCCACCCTATCTCCTTCCCCTTTCCCAGCTCCGCCTCCCCCTCCACTGCTGCACATCATAGAATGTAAAAAAATAGTAATATTAACAAACTTAATAAAAAGAGAAGAAAGTAAACATTATGCTAAATGAAAGAAGGCAGATGTAAAAGGACAAATGATTCTATTTTTATAAAATCTCTGAAACAGGTAAATCCATAGAGATAGAACACAGACTGGTGGTTTTCAGGGACTGGGGGGATAGAGAAATGAGGAGTGACTAATTAGAGGGTTCACGGCTTTCCACTGAAGCGATGAAAATGATTTGGAACTAGAAAGAGGCATTGGTTGCAAAACACTGTGAATGTACTAAATACCAGTGACTTGTTCACTTTTAAATGGTTAGTGTTAGGTTTTGTGAATTTCACCTCAATTAATAAAGAAGGGTTCTTTCCCCTAGGAAAGTTTAGTTCATATATCCCTTTACACTTTTCTAACCCTACAATGTCTTCTTTTAATGATTTTTAAATTTATCTGCTTCTTTCTGGTTATTGCAGTGAAAAGAACAGCTTACCCAGAAGTAAACTTCTATACAGTACATTTTTAGATATTTTAAATTATGTATTCCTTTCTGAAATTATTTCGTTGATTTACTTATTTCCTTCTTGGTTGTCTGTCTATAGTAATCCTGAGCCCAAGCTGGGATTCTCCTTTAGGATCTCCATTAGAGCAGGGACTGTCTTCCTTCCTGCTGTATCCACACCATCTAGCACAAGGCCCAATTCTCAGTAGGCACTCAACAAATCACTTTCTGAATACATATAATATTTTCAGGAGAAACTGAGCAGTCATTCTCTTTTACTATTAGTTCATATAGAACTTGCATCTATCTTTGTCCCTGAATTAATTGATAATTCTGTGGTTGCTGAGGGTTTATTCTTCTATTGTCTCTGAGGCGAAAATTAGGGGGAGAAATGGAGAATAATTGTTCCAACTCTAGAACATGAAATGGGTCATAAGGGGAGTATTCATTACTACCAAAGATTCACAGACAAAACAAGTAAGCTGAATACCTATCACATGCAGCTGCAGCAAATGCAATTTGCAATTGTGATCCTAAAGCATCATAAAATCCTTGAAACCTCAGAATCTTCATTTGTAAAAAAAATTGCCTTGCTGCCTGGACTAGACACCAACATCAAGTGGCATAAATTAAAGAAGTCAGTTCAGGTGGCATCCTTGCCCAGCAGCTCTTGAGATCAGAGGGTGATAGAGAATCTTTACCTGACCTCAACTGACTGACCAGGGTCTGAAGTACCAAAAGAAAGACCATCCCAGTCAACGAACCTGCTCTGAGCAGTGGCTTTCAAGGGCTTCTCAGCTCTCCCTTAGATCAGACTCTAACATGAAAACAGCGCCAATAATATTCCCCCAGACTTCCTTCATTAAATGTTATCGCCAAATTTAGATCTCACTTCCAGTGTGTGGTCTCTTAGATTTTCAACCAACCTTGACAGTTTGGAAATTTATGTAACAAAGTTCCATTGCCTTGGTGGGAAATCAGACTTAATATTTCAAAATAAATTGGTCTTAGCAGTCAAGAATATGGCTAATGAGACTTCTCGGGAATCAAATAGCTCTGCTGGAAAACAGAAACAGCTTGCATGGATAAAAATCACCCTTGAAAAAGTAGCTGTGATATAAAATCTTGGTTTTTCCTGAAATCAAAATTCAAGTTCCTGGCGTTCATTCATTTTTCTATGTCGTACATCCAATGAAAACTTAACCAGGAAGCAAAGGATTTGAAATTGTCTCATATCTTCCAAGACTTGATTTATAGGTAACTTGGACTAAATAGAATTTTATTTTCTCATGGTTTTAGGTATTTATTTCACCAACCCCCATGCCATACTCACTCATTTCATGTCTTTTGTAGCACAAACACCGAGCCACACCTTCAGAACAGTATACATAGATTTCACATGGGTACTCAGTCTATATCAGGAGCTATTCTTTTAGAGTGTGTGTGTGGATGTCACCATATATGTAGCATTTTACACATGAAGTACCTATAGGAAATCAAATGAAAACGTATATTCAGCATGTGCATAGTATATTTACCTTACCATTTTAATATCATTCATTTATCTGTAGAGTATATTGATTCTTGATAAAGCTAGGATTTTGGCACATTCATAAAATGACAATTATACCAGTTTCAATTCAGTGAGACTCAGTTCAATTTTTGCACAAGCTGTGGCCTTGACATTCAATAAACCATTGGAATCCAAAAATAATGATAATAATTTTTAAAATAAAATGATTTAGCTTGCTTCTTTCCTTTTATCAAGAGAGTCACATCTAACTGCTTCCCAAAATGACCCTTGGTATCAACATATGTGACTTATTGCTCAAAACCTCATTCTTCAAAATTAGAAAGTCCTTTCCTGACACGGGTATAACTTTCCTAACAAGGTTATGCCCTTTAACTCCCGTGTTTGCCTGGTGAGCCTCAGTGTGTTAGAAACAGAGGTGTTGATTCTGTCTACAGCTTCGAGTGTCTATAGAACCCTTCAGTCTAACCCAGTTAGCATATGGCCCCCATTCTGTTTCTGGATGGCCTCTGAGTGTGTGTGACTTTGGGAAGAGACTGATGGCAGACTTGGAATATTCCTGGTGGAATATTCCTACTGATGGAAACAGGTAACAACACGACCCTTTTCATCCTTTTCATCCTTTACAGAATGTTCCATCTCTGACCAGCTATAGCCTTACATTGACATCAGCTCCCAGTTACAGCTCTGGGTGGACGGGAGACTTTCTCAGGTGTCTAGGGACTCTTGGAGAACAACACTCAGGAGGGGCATTTTCACTTCAGGTTGTTCCTAGGTGAACAGATGCCCCAGGGAGTAGGAGGGGACTGGTGAGTACATCATCATGTGGGCAAGAGGGCACCAGGGCAGAGGGAACAACTATTTCTGCAAAAGAGCGTGGCACAGGTGGGAGGCCTCACTGACACTGGGCAGTAATGTTCTCGGTGGAACCTGGTGGTCTGCAAGAGCCACTGTGTCTTCTCTAGTAAAAAGCAAACTTATCTCTTCTGCACTAGGGGCCGTGGGTGCTGAAGATTATGGAATGTGGTCCCTGAGCTCTTCAGTCAGGAGCTACCCATGGCCTAAGCTGCTGGAAATTACTCCCCTTTAAACACAGGCTGGTTTTCTTTGTGCCTTTATTTCATATATGGGGATAGTTTCCTTCTCAGTTCACTTTTTTTTTTTTTCTTAATGGGTTGATCCAAAAACAACTCCTGCTCCTCCTCTAGAGTTTAAATTTTTATTCTGATTTTCTTTCCTCAAGCTCTTTTCCTCATTTCTGGTTACCTACTTCTAGTGACTCTTCATGGCTTTCAATGCAGAAGTAGCAATGTGTTTGATAATAGAGGGCTTCTCTAGATTTCCCTGTAGGTGCTAGGTTATATCTGTTGTATTGCCTTTCTGAAATGGAAAAATTATGAATTCCAAGAGTTTAGGATTAGCAGAGCCTTCTGCGAGCCTGTTTTAGCCATTTGCCTGAGCAATAAGCAAATCTTTGCTGTGTTCATGGAGATTTGGGAGTTGTTTGTTACATATTTCATCCTGGCAGATATGGTCCCCAATCCAAAAATCTTAATTGGTGAAAAACACATGTTTTTTTCATGCATTATTAATTCTATAAGTTAAATGGCATGTATTACTTGTTGAAAAGGCTAACTTTAAATCTGTCTGTAAGTTGCTCTTATTAAATATTTATTAAATAAACCTTAAAATAAATTATTAAAATATGCTGACCCCAAATTTTAATTAAAGTGGTAAGTGATTTCTTAAATTTCAAAGAAGATTCACCAGATTGTGTATCACTGGAAAGGGGTTTAAAGGTGAGGAGACAGATGGTTCCAAAGTTTCCTTGCAACCCCGGCAGTCTCTATGGAGTTTGTTAGAGGGCGAACAGGACTGACGCCAACTTGTGTCCCACCTGTATGTGGACCCCCACTTGAACTCACTCCTGTGTGTCACCCACCAGTTATAGGGAAACAGCATAATGGGAAACATAGGGTTTAGGGGGTAGAAAGAAGACTTATCACAACTCCTCGCATCAGCCAGTCTGTGCACAGGCATCACAAGCCCCTCTTCATAGATCACAGGAAACTTATTTTTCTTAACCTATTTCTTTGAAGTTGTTTTGAGGAAGCCTGTTTTCGCCATAAGCCTTGCCTAAAAGCAGCAGAGGGAGAGCTCTCACCTGCTGTAGATGTATGATCCTTGGCCACGTGTGACCTTCCCTGAGTGTGAGTTACCCTTTAATAAAACTCCTTGTAAACTATATGGATTTGCCTGCCTCCTTCTCCAGTCTGGAAGTTCCTTCCCAGTTTAGAGAGCATTATATTCTAACCCCTCCTTGCACAGTGATGCTCCTTGAAGAATGTCCTAAGTAAAGGCTGCTCTTGACTAATACAAATGGCCCCTATTCTAAGAGGGTTGTAAAAGAAGGCAAGCCTGGGCTCCAAGCATCAGTAGAGTTGGATCCCAATAATTTGCACATCAGTAATCTGACGATGTTATATAGTAATTCTTGTGAAAATTACTACCTGCTTCAGTTTACAGCACACAGGAAATTTAGTAGTAAAGGATTCAAAGAAAGTTCTCTGTATAAAAAATTCATTGCTGGTAAAAGATGTATTTATTAAGAAACAATATCATTGTTCAAATGTAACTACTTCCTTTGAAAAGCAACTACCCTGAATTAGGGTTCTAGCTTCAAACCAATTGATCAATGAGACAAGGTGGGTGGAAAGTTCTCTGCATAAATAGAGTAACTGTGAGATCAGAGGGTGTTTCAAGGCTCAGATACATCAGCCCGTTGATTTCCTTTACCCTGAAATCCTCCCCACTATTGAGTTAAGTTCACGAGTGTTGAGTCAGCTTCTATTACTTGCTCAGCCCTTAGTCAGTTGCTATGGGGATTGTCAAAAAAATATTTGGAAGGCAAATTTTAATTAGATATCAATAGTCAAATATTCATAACTATACAATTCCACTGCTAGAAATTTATTCAGATGAAATAATCATGATGTGTGCAAAGATTTTTCTATCAGAATGTTAATCCTAGTTTTATTTTCTTTTCAATAACAGCATTGAAAAAGTTAAATCTAACCAAAATGTCCAAGAATAGGAAATTGCTTAAATTAATTTCCGTAAACAAGTGGAGTCAACTGTCAACAATAACAGTTAAGTGCAAAGCTTTCAGGCAAAGTGTAGGAGGACTGGAATTGCAAGTCTGTTATTGACTAGTTTTGCAATCCTGGGCAAGATACTTCTCTAACAACTGTTTTGTCATCTGTAAAATGGGGATGACACCTATCTTATAGAAAGACAATTTGGGGGAATCACATTATGTGATTTAAATACACTATGTAGCACAGAATCTGGCACATAGTAAGTATTCACCATATAATTAATAGTTACTATTGTAACAATAAAACAATATGCAAGAATTAAAGTTAGGTTGCCAGAGAATGTTTTAATATGGGTAAATGGTCGCAATTTATTGTTAAATCAGAAAAACTAATAATGAAGTAGAATAAAGTGAGTAGCTCTAATTTTTGTGTACGAGTATAAAATAACAGGAAAAATACAACAAACTTTAATAGTGGTTACTCACAATATAATTATGAGTAATATTGTTTTTTTCTTCCTGCTTTGTTTCAATGATTATATTACATATTACAGACTAAATAAGCATGTTTTGTAAGCACGTAAAAAGGTGACTGCTTTCATAAAAATAAAAACAAAATAATTTGTTTTAAGAAGCAGGAGAGATTGCTCCCAGGTCAGGGGATTGGGGAAAGCTGCATGGAAGGTATTGCGCATAAAATGAACTCCTAAGTAAATGCGGGATTTGGCCAGGCACGTACAAGAAGGGCACTTCTGAGGGAAAGAGTAGAAAGAAGAGAAATACAAAGGAATAAACGTTCAGACTTGTTTAGGGAACAGCACATGTGAAGTTTAGTTTCCATGAAGTGTGATAAGGGCTCCCTGCATCCACATCAGAGAGAATTTGAAGGCTGAGGCTAAGGATTTGGTTATTATTCTAAGTCCTCCAAAATATTAATAGAGTTCCTGAAATTTTTATTTTTTAAGAAAAGAATCTATAGTCAAATAATTAAGGAGAAGCTTCCTGTTTTACCCTCTTCAGAGATTCCCAGTGTGATTTAATATATTAAAGACTTTGTCAAATCATACCTTTAAATGACAGGAAAACAACTCTTATCTAACATTGTTTAACCCAGTATTTGTGTATGGATCAAAACATGATTTCTCTTTGCTATCTTAGGAATGGCATGAAGGACACATGAACTTTAATAAGGAGAAGGAAAGGGGAGGAGGTTCGGAGTATGGGGTCCTGTTCCTATGGGAAATTCATGAATGAAGCATTTCAGGAAGGTTTTAGGGACATGAGAAGCAGAATATTGCAAAGGAGAATGCCAAGGAATTGAAGGGACGGGACAGGACACAGTCTTTGTCTTTCCCGGTCCTGCCTGAGCTTATCTTGTCTGCAACGTCATTACCCAAAGGCGCAGTGGAGACAAGTGGGAAACCTCCATGGGATAAGATGCAAAGGGAGATTTCAAGACAGTGAGTCTAGGAAGAAGCTGCACAGTCTGTCCCCAGCCTACCCCATCATCTACAGTCACTTGCTAGAGACAATGAAGGAAAGAAAGGTCATCAGCCCTTCCACTGCTGACCAAGTGAACAGAGGAGCTGTGGCCGCTGCAGACCACATAGCTCTTTGTGCCCTTCCCAACGTGGCCCTCTTTACATTACCTTTATCTGCACTGCAGCTTTCACATGTGCCATTTCGTTTAATAAAAATAACACCACCATTGAGGCCAGTAGAGGAGATATCCTGTTTACAAATGGAGTGTACGGAAGTTAAAACTACAATGAATATAGCCCTGAGGAGACCTGTGTCACACATAACCACAGGCCATGATGCAGATCACAAAGTGCTAGAAGGGTTTACCAACTATAATTCATAAATGCTGGCAAATATAAACATAACAACATAAAAATACAAATTTAAATGCTAGCCAATGCAAATATGACTTAAATAAGCAGCGTTGTTTAAGATGAGAATGCCAGAATCACATGTATAAAATGTTCAGAAATAGAGTGTGAAAAGTATGGGAAAGTTTGGCACACAATGAAAGTAATCAGAAAAAATACGCATGCATCCATGCATCAAACTCAATTGATTTCCAGGTGTGGTCAGTTACAGCTTAAATAAGAAAAAACAGTAAAAATAACTGTTCTGTAATTATCTCGAATTATGGAAACATTTTATACATTTTAGTTTTTTAAATTATAGCAAGTACCACGGTTTTAAAAAATCCATCTGGTTTCCTTCTCATTGCATGACTAAATAGGGTCAAAATCTATTTTAGAGACAAAAGGGAGGAAAAGTGATCTGAGAAACCACATCTCAGACTTCCGTTTCCCGTGCAATGTCCTTCTCTAGAGATAAGCAGCAATTTACCAGCTTAGTACGTAAATTAGAGGAACTGTGTAGGTCCTCAAAGATTCCTTGTTGAATTTTGGGGGGGAAAGAGGTTGAGGCAATATTTTGACTAAGACATGGGGGAAAAGAGGGTTTAAAGTCTGAACTACGATTTGTTAAATTATTAGATAATTGCTCATTGTTCCACAGAAATTATGAAATTGAACTGCAGCCAATTAAATACTAAATTTTGCCACATCCTCTTCTAAATCACTATACACACTAATCCAGGGAAAGTGACTATAAACTAGAAACAATTTAGTAATGCTTAAAGAAAGAGAAGCCAAATTTATTAGGGTTCATAATAAGCACATTTTGCCATAATTTTTATGAAGAACCCACTACAATTTAACAGGCGCTTTAGGATGAGAATAATTATCTAACTTCAGGTACTCAAGACAAAGGAAATGGAAAGCTCTCGACAACTAAAATGAGATTCAGATTTCTAGATTTTATCTAATCTTTACATGCGTGAGCTGCACACGCATACGTGTGTATGGAGAGAGAGACAGACAAGGAGAAAGATGCAGAGAGAGGGAGAAAGAAAGAGAAGAATAAACTGAAAACTTGGTGGGAACAGTAGAGATGACAACTGTATTTACTTTCCTTCAAGACACTAACAAAAACCAGCTCAGAAATATATTAAACAGATCACTCGTTACTTTAAATTTACTCTAACAATACTTGAAAATAATTCCTTAAGCCAGAATACTGAAGTATTCATTTTTGTCTGAGTTCATAGAATCTCTTGAGGTTTTAAAAACTCATTAGCTAATAGAGTTGCACTAAATCAGGAGGCTCACTAATAAAATAAAATTCTCTAGTGTTTAACTAGCAAATTGTACTTGATAATTGGTTCTTTGTAAATTGCACTTTGATGGACCTTGTCCACAGCTTATTTGATGGAGGGGAAATATATATATATACATGTATAAATCAATTAAAAATCTAGTGTCTGTATATTTATACCATGAAATAGCTAAAATACTGTGCCTTCAGAAAGTACTGAAAGAATATTTATTAAATTGGGTTGTGTGTGAAGTAGTATTTTATATTGCCTGTTTAATATAAAAATTAATGATTAGTTTTATAGCTAAAAGAACATTAAGAAATCTTTGAATGAGAAATAAAGTGTTTCTCAGACACAGTAACTTTTTAAGTAAACAGGACTATACAGCACTATACAGTACTCCAAACTGCCTCTTATGTGAAAGTATGTCTCTCAAATATTTGAATGCCAAGTATTTCTTATTTGATTTGTATTTTGGGCAATTTACATCTTTAATGCTTTGGTAAAGAGCCAAAACCCATGGACTGGATCACCTTGAATGAAATGGACCAGACTAGCTTCTCTCTAGGATACATCTAATTCTATCATAAAATCTACAGATCATTCTTAAGAATTTAACAAATTTCATTAACCTGTGAGGAATACAGTTACACTTTTGCTATTGCAGAAAATCTGATGTAGTCAAAACACAATCCCTACCCTCCTGGAAAGTTTGACGCTTTAACAGTGACTGTTTGCAATACAAAGTCATTTTTGTTTTTTACTTTCTTACAATACGTTCTATTTTAACTTGACTAATTTATACAGATTTACCACCAAATATTCTTTTTCATTTGTTTATGTAGAGTCCTCTTACAATGAAAAGGGAACGTATGTTCCTCCAGAATATGAACATTTAGCAAAATTAATTTTCCTAATTTCCAAATGATTTAGGGGAATCCATCCAGAAAGAAAAACACAACTCATGAGAAAATCCTACATTTAGGAAAACCTGACAGAATTGTCCTCTCTCAGATATTGATATATGTAAATGTTTATACTTAAACAATTATATATGAACATATATAAAAATACATATATGTGTGTGTATGTGTACAAAAATCAAATGTACATTCACTAATGAATTATATTGTATTTTAATAATTATAAGCTTATTTTTAAAACCTTGGCAATTGCAAAGCTTTGTCAGAGGAAATGACCAGCCAACAGTAGCATTTGTTTTTATTTTGTGTTTTATTTCCTATGTACAAGTGGGAGTAGCTGATACAGATTGGGGAAGAGAGGCTGATGAGATGGAGGCATTTGATATGTACACTGAATTCAATTTCATAAGGATTTATTGAACTCCACCCACAACTGATATAGCAACAAGCTTCATTGTTGTTGAATACATGAAAGAGATAATATAAAGATTGGCTATGCAAAAATACTCAGAAGAATCAATCATTCTTGACATTTATGATGACTACAGCTTTACCTATTTAAGCCCCCAAATAAGTTAACTTTGGTTATTTTCCTTTTAAAATACAAACACTTTTTAAGATTTTGTTTAACTTGTTTTTGTAAACAACTGTCTTATAACTAAAGTGATGTTGGGCCGAGCCCGTGGCGCACTCGGGAGAGTGCGGCGCTGGGAGCGCAGCGACGCTCCCACCGCAGGTTCGGATCCTATATAGGACTGGCCAGTGCACTCACTGGCTGAGTGCTGGTCACCAAAAAAGACACACACAAAATAATAATAATAATAATGATAACTAAAGTGATGTTGGGCCGAGCCCGTGGCGCACTCGGGAGAGTGCGGCGCTGGGAGCGCAGCGACGCTCCCACCGCAGGTTCGGATCCTATATAGGACTGGCCAGTGCACTCACTGGCTGAGTGCTGGTCACCAAAAAAGACACACACAAAATAATAATAATAATAATGATAACTAAAGTGATGTTTTCAGGACCTGCTGATATATGCAGATCTATTTGGCTTTAGATTAAATAGCCCAAGACCTCTGTAATATTTGTGTGTGCATGTGTTTGCACGTTTCTTATAGTTTTTCTGTCTCCTCTCTTACTTCCAGCTTATTAACTACTGTCTTTTACTCTTTTGAGTGTGCCTGCCTGCAGCAATTCTTTTCCCACCTTCTACTTTATTTCTATTAACCTATGTGGCCTTGGAGACCAGATAAGCAGGATTGCTAAAGATGTTTGTGAAGTAAAGGTCGGCAAGCTCCAAAGAAGAACCCAAAGATCTGTATTGTGATTCGTGTATAAGCATAAGAATAAGAGCTTTGAATCACCTATTTTGTTTATAATATTTTTTTACATAATTCATGGCTCTCAGCTATGTTCTAGAAAGGTAAGGTTGCCAATGGGTTGACTTCTATTCCAGTGAAATACAAGGTGTCCCAGAAGTCTCACTGTAGTTTTAGGCTTTAATAATTTCAGAATGATGAATGCTGCAATCTTATTTTAAAATCATTTAAAATTTGAATTATTTACATTTCTTTTACATTTATTTGAAAAAAAAAACATGTTTTTGGTGTCAGCCAATATTTGCCATCTTCAGAGGGATTAAAACAAAAAGTTAAATTAAAAAATGTATTATTAACATAACTGTAGTATAAAATAATTTAAATAACTAAGTTTTCAATGATTGTTGTAAGGCTGAGCAGTTATGCTTCTGAACTTATTGAAGCTTAAGTCTGATAAAACTTTTGGTACATTCTGTATTATTATATAATATGACAATATTGACCTAGAGAAAAGGAATCTTTATTTTTTCTGGTGGTGGGAGAGTGAGTGTCAGAGGACATTTTAATTGAATCCATTTACTAGGATGTTTTTAAAATACGGAGATACCTAAGGAGTAAGAAAAAAGTAACTGTTTTCAATGCTCACTATGGTACATTGTTTATGAAAAAGGCCTAAGTTCTCTACGCCTCTGCATTTTACATTTTTTCCATACAGCAAAATCTTATATATCATAAGCATGAGTCTAGATGGCTTAGTCTGCTCGTATTTCTCTATCATTGCACCAGTACCATCTTAAGTTATTTACCATACTTTTATAATAATGTCTTGACATCTGATAGGGCAGGTCCCTCCTCATTATTCTCCCTACTCAAAATAATCTTATGGGTTATTCAATACTTAGCCTTTTGATATGAGTCTTAAAATTAATTTTACAGCTTCAATGAAAAAAATCAGGGATTTTGATTGAAATGCCATTGACTTTATAGACAAATTTGCATAGAATTAACAGATATTAAATTTTGTTTTAATCCATGAACATAGTATACCTCTCCATTTCTTTAGGTTTCTTTTTTTTTTTTTCTTCAATATGATTTTATAATTTTCTCATGAAGTCTTGGACATTTTTGTTAGGCATATTCCAGGGTTCATTTTTCTGTTTGTTTTTTAACAAAATTTTTTTTGGTTTTGAAATAAGTTTTTTCTACAATTTCTTATTGGATTGTGAGTATATAGGAAAAGTTAACTTTTATTAATGTCCTGTAGCTACTACATTATTGCACTTATTTAATTCTTGCACATTATTTGTTCATGTACTAGGCTTTTCTATGTTAATGATTTTGTTAGAAATAAGATCCTTTTCTTTCCAGTCTTTACATCTTTTATATATTTTCCAGTCTTTATACCTATTTCTTTTTTTGTCTTGTTGCATGTTTGTCTTCTATATCATGTTTTAGTTCTCAGTGGAGAGGACTGATAGCTTTGATAGACTACGCTGATGAACCCGATCACATATCTGTTTAGGTATCTACATGGCTGAGCCATGTGACTTGCTTTGATCCATGAACTGTCAGCAGATACGACATAAACAGAGGTTGTAAATAGGCTTGAATGTAGGGTCTTGTTCTTATGAATCTGCCATCACCATACTAACATAAACAGTTGAGGGTGCTAGAAATGAAAGACACGTGAAATAGAGCAAAGTTATCCCAGTCATCCAAGCCAAGTTCAGCCCAGATCCAGCAGTAGTTACCTGGCCTCCAGACATTTGGGAAAAGCCAAAACTAGCAGATCCACCCAGTCAACTTCCAGCTAATCCTACATGCACAAGCAGTAAACATTTTTTGTTCTATGTCACTAAGGTTTATGGTAGTTTATTACACAGTATGATTGTGACCGTAAATAAACAATACAGAAACTGTCAGTAAAAAGTATGGTGCTACCACAAAAAAAAAAAAAAAAAGGAATGAAATTTGTTTTTAGCCTGGTGACAAACGGTAAGAAAACCACAACAGAAGGCTGTAAAAATGTCAATCAATGCTATTGATTGGCAAAGTATTTGATAAAATCACAGCTTTTGGTGATACGGGAGATAGAAACAATTTCTAGTAAATTTTGTAGTTGAAAAGGAGATTTCTAGACAGAATGTTGAAATTGTCAACTGGTTCTTACAAGTGGCATACAAGAAAAAGACATATTCAAAAAAGAACTGGCCACATTGCAAGCTGGATTGAACAATAAAACTGATTTTAATATGTAGCCTCTCCAGGTATCAGAACAATTATCAAGCTAAAAATAAAAAAAAGCCTGAAGGCAAACATCCATACCACAGTGCTAGGTGCTGTCAGTAAGACGTGGCCCCAAAGAAGAGAACAAATAAAGTTTGTGGCTGTAAGAGTCTTTCTCAATATCCGTGAAAGGTTAAGACGGTGTTTAGCAGAACGTTTCAGGTGTATAAAAAGACTTCTAGGAGTCTTAAGTCCATTAACCCAAAGCTGCCTTTACAAGGTAGTATTAATTAAATCTAGATAGAGAGTTGTGTCTCAAAAAAAAAAAAATGTGGGTGTGTTTTTGCACATGAAGTAAAATGGATTCAAATATATTGAAAACACACAGTTTTTGAGACATCTCCAGGCAAAAGAGATGTGTGCTGTATATAATGTTGAAGTGATAGAAGTTTAAAGTGACTTAGGATGTTTGTAATGTAGAACAGGTTCCTGGGCTCCCAATTTCCCACAGGCAGGAAGATGGTTGAAAAAAATATTGCTCAAATGATATATTCTCCAATGCCCTCTTTCTAGTTGTAATGGAAAAGGAAGACATCCCAGAGGGCAGAGACAAGACTCATGGAGAATAATTCACTGAGAAGCCAATGCCAGAAAACAGAATTGGGGCCTATTTAAGGAACATTTTCCACCTCCTGAGGAGAATGACCTGGCAAAATTTGACCAGTGGCATTTCAAAATTGCTATGGGCCAGTGTCTGTTATGTTCCTCACAATCTACTCCATTTCAAATGTGGAGGTTTATATTTTTCCTGCTTTATCATTGTATGTTGGATCTGTGGTGGTGTATAACTTACCCTTTTAGTTTAAAGATTTCTGGATCACCAGGAGCCACATCTGGACCTGATATAGATTATAACATCCTGAGCTTTGAGCCCAATGCCTTGACTGGATACTTTGGGAGAACTGGGATAAGAATGGGCGTATTTTGCATTTGATGGTTTGAGAATACTGGTGGCCGCAGGAGTAGATAGAGGTAGCTTGTACTGATGGTCTCCATATGTATCCTCCCTGTACCCTTACACTTGGCCAAGCAACTACAATACCTTAACTCTACTAGTGGGGCCATCTGCAACATCCCTTTTCACTGGGATCAACCATGTGACTTGCTTTGGCCAATGAAATAATGATACGTTGCGGATATGATATAAGCAGCAACTGGAAAGAGACTCACTAATTGGGACATACTGTCTTGTGTCTCTGCCATAAGCATGAGAACAAGCCCAGACTAGACTGCTGGCTGGATGACGAGAAACACAAAGAGCAGAGATGAGTTTCCCAAGTCTTCCTAGCTGAGTCCAGACTAAATTAGCTTATGGTCAGAGGATCCACCAGACAAGTTAGTGGACCCAGCCAAGATCAGCCCAGTTGCCTAACCAGTCACCAGCTGACTCCAGACATGTATACAATAATTATTTACTATTTCATGCCACCAAACTGTTTGTAGTGGTGTGTTATGAGACCTTATTATAGGGAAAATACTTGATAAAATTGTATAATTTCCCTACTAAATATAAAGGTAATGAGGCAAAGGTCTAGTCTTGAATATCTCACCTAGCAGAGTATCTCACACACTTTTAATTTAAGAAAATCAATTTTTAGCTTGTTTAGTATAGTAATAGATAGTAGAAAACATGAATTAGATTGGACTGGAATATGATTTAGAAGAACCTCAAAGAGTCCTTCCAGTCAGTTACCTAGCAAATAATAATAATGATAATAATAATAATAATAATAATAATAATAGTGGTGTTGCTGAAAGCCAAAAGGCTATTATCACCATGACAAAAATGTATTACTGTGGGTGTCCCAAAGAAGAATATGTAAAATTACTATCCAGTCACAAAAACAGATTGTTCAGTAAAATTAAACTTTGAATAGCATTTGTTATCAATGATCTAAGAAATGGAATGAAATCACATTTCCTTCTTATCAGCAGTTCAGCAAGAGCACCTGTCACTATAGACCTAGCATCACTGATATCCCTACAGTAATCCTCAAAATGAGGCTAAATCCTTTATGGATATATTTATTTCTCTCTTTTTCTCAAATAAGAAAAACCTCACTACCCAGCTGGCTACCAAATGTTACTGGTGGGAAAACAGTGGAGAAACCAAAGTGATCCCTAATCACCAAGTCAAAAGCTTCATCATTTGCCCACAGACTTTCCAGGTCAAAAAATGCCTCTTATGTTAATTTTCTCATTTTCCATTTTATACAATTTCAGGCTTTTAGGTATGGCCATGTAAAACGATGGCTTTTGGCTTACTTTCTCCAAGCATTAGTCATCCCTCTCTGGAACAACCTCACTTATGCTTTGCTTACTAACCCACTTCAGTTGGTTGACTACATGAATCTTTTTATGTTGCCAGAAAACTTATTTTCTATTTTAATAAATTGAGATGAATGTGGGCTAATAACAGATACAAATGTGGTACAACTTCCAGCCATGAGTAGTTAGTACTGTTCTAGTCCTGCTGTAAACAACTAAAAAACTGGACAAAATATGAAGCAACTGTTTTGCTATTGGATGATAGTCAGTGAACAACTTAAATTCTTGAGAAAAGGGCAAACTTACAAGGTGAGCACCACGTTCACTCCAATTCTCTGCCAGAGAACAATTTCCTAACCATAGTATAGAAATATGGAACCCAAATAGAGCATGATGACCCCACCAAAGTGAAAAGGCGAGAAAATATTTGGGGGTTGGAGAAGAAGTTGTTCTCTCCTAAACAGGGCCCTGGAGAGAAAAGAGCTGTGTGGGAAAGTGGAATACAGAATTCCAAGTAAGGTTGTCCTGTGAGTCCATGGATAAGGGCTGAGCTGGGCATGTACAGTCCAGCATACACACAAAAAAATTACTAAATACACACAGAAATAGAAAATGTGACCCATAGACAAGGAAAAAAAATCAGTCAAAAGACAATACAACCAATAAATTGGATTTAGTAAAAAAAAATTAAAAAAAAAAAAAAGACTTTAAAGAACCTATTGTAAACACATTCTAGGACTTAAAGGTAAATGTGTGTTACTGAGTTAATAACACAGAAATAGAAAAATAAAACAGACATTATAGAACTTAAAATGTATGGTATTTGAACTTAAAATATATGGTATTTGAAATTAAAATGTTAATAAATGAGGTTAACAGTATATTGAATGTAGAAGAAGAAAGTTTCAACAAACTGAAGACATATCAGTAAAAATTATCCATTTTGAGGAAAATAGGGGCTCAACTTTGCAGAAAAATAAACAGCTTCAGAGACTATGGGATAATATCGAATAGTGTGAAATATGTGTAATTAAAGTCTCAGAAGGAGAAGAGAATAATAATAAAGCAGAAATAAGTTCTGGAGAAATAATGGAAATAAAGTTCCTAAATTTAATGAAAAATGTCTACTTACAGACCCAAGAAATTCATCTACCCTCATGCAAAATAAATACAAATAAAGCCACCTCTGGCCCCATGAGAGTCAAATTGCTAAAAACAAAACAAAACGTTTTTTATTTTAAAAAAGAAAGAAGTCTGATAGCATTCAAAGACTAAAGATGCATTACCTAAAGAAAAACAATATCAATGATGTTTGACTTTCTGTCAGTACACATGAGGACCAGTAGATAGTAAAGCAACATTTTTTAAAATTCTGAAAGAAAAAAATGGTCAACACAGAATACTATAGAGAGATAAAATATCCTTCTTTTGTTACCAGCCCATCTACACTGAAAAAAAAAAAAAAAGCCAAAGGATATTCTTCTTGCTGAAAAAAATAAATGCCAAAAGGAAACATGGACCTATGGGAGGTAATGAAGAATACAAAAATGCTAAACAAGTGAGTAAAGAAAAATATTGTGTTTCTCTTATTTTTGAAATTTTATTAAAAGACCATTTAAAGCAAATTAACAATATGTTGTTTCAATTGATAATACACAGAAAGAAAAGATATGACAAGAGTACAAAAGGGGGTGAGTAAATAGAATTACACTATTATTAGGATATTACATTATAGACAGTGGGTGTGAATTTGGAAGTAGAAGTGGAAAGTAAGGAGCGTAAAATGTAAAATGAGGCAATATTAACACTAAGTAGGCTTTGATAAGTTAAGGATGTGTATTGTTAATACTAGTGCAACCAGTAAGGAAAATAATCAAAATAATTATATATGTAAAGCTGGTAGAAGACATACATTTGAATAAACACACACAAAGAAAATTTGATGAACCCAAAAGTTGGCAGGAAAGGATGATAAGAGAAAAACATAAGGGATAAATGGAAGACAGAGAGTAAGATGGTACACTTAAACTCAACTATATCAAAAAAATCACATTAAATATATATGTAATAAATATTCCCATCAAAATAGATTGTCAGACTGGATAACAAACAAAGACCCAACTACATGCTTCCTACAAAAAAATACATTTTAAATATAACGACAAATATACAATGAAACTAAAAGATGGGGAAAAAATATAGCATCAAACTAGTAGGTCTAAGAAAGCTAGTAGGGCTATATTAATATAAGATAGGGCAGACTTCAAAATCAAAAATATTACTCAAGATAAGGAAGAATATTTTATAATGGTAAATGGGGCAATTCATCAGTAAGAAATAACAGTTCTAAATGTGTAGACACGTAAACAATGAGCTTCAAAATACATGAAACAAAAACTGACAGAACTAAAGGGAAAAATCAAAATATTCAAAATTATACTGGTAGGAGCCACGCCCTGTGCAGCACTGAAGGCTCATTCTAAGGCCCAGGAGGGATCAACCCACAAGCCCCAGCCAGCACTGAGGTGAGCCAAGCCCCACACAACACCAGGGGCTCAGTCTATGCACACAGAAAGCCTTGCTCACTCCCAGAACGGGAGCCAACATGGTGTAATATAGCCACAGCCACACCTGTCACCACAAGGACAGTTCACCAACACAATAGCAGCCAGGGCCGCCCTACAGGCAACCTGCCACTCACTCAGCTACATTGATAGAATGGTCACCAGTAGAGCCTGCAAATAGAGGAGGAAGTCTTTATCCTCATAGCCAACCCCAGAGTAATAGAAGAAGCAAGTCCTCTACCAAATGACTGAACACCAATTAAAAAATACTAGAACTACAAACAAACAAGAAGATATGATACCACCAAAGTAATACAGTAATGCTCAAATACCAGACCCCATAGAACAGGAAATCCTTGAAATGTCTGAAAAGGAATTCTGAGAAATGATCTTTTTAAGAACTCAAAGAGATAAGAGAAGACTCAATTAGAAAACACAATGAAACAATAAAAAATATCCAGAATATGAAGGAGGAAATTTGTAAAGGGATTAATAACTTAAAGAAGAGTGTAGCAGAACTCCTAGAAATCAAAGATTCACCCAATTATATAAAGAACACAACAGAGAGCTTGAGCAGCAGGCTAGAACAAGCAGAAGAAAAAATTTCAGATCTCAAAGTATAGAGGGTACTAACATTAATAAAGCACATGTATTTCACAGGGCCTTAACTTTTAGCCTAGTAGGGCTACAGCCCTTAGATTAGAAGTACCAAAGTCCTTAGATCAGACTGTAGCTTAGTGGGATCTTTATCTTAGTAGGACCACAGTCCTTAGCTGTTAGAAGGGCCAAAGCCCTTTAGTTTAGGCTGTAGCACAATGGGGCCACGGCCCCATAGTTTTACCAAGGCCAAAGCCTTGTAGTTTGAGGAATAACCTAACCTTTTAGTATTGCACATAGAAATGGTAAGCTTGGGAAAAAATAGAAAACTTTCACAGGACTAAAAAGTCTCTGGTGTGGATATGAGAATGGTAACACAGCAGAAGTGCTTGCTCTAAGGGCAGATGCCCATGGTGCAGCTAAACCTAATTATGGGAAAATATGTGTACTGAAAGCCTCAAGGATACTCTGCCAATTAGCAGCTGGTTCCACATTTCACATTTCAACTGCTTCTCTAAGTTTCCTAGGGAACTAAGTGTTGACATAATGATTATCTCATTGGTTCTCTTGCATGTCACACCACTTAGTTTTATGACTCCTTTGATGGTAAATTGCTTAAACTATTTTTAAGTTGTTCCTGCTTTAATGAAAATTGTTATGTAACCAGTTTGTTTATGTTTTCACTATGACTGATTAACCACATGTGTTCTTTTCTGTAACTTTTGTCTGGACATTAAAAAACAGAAAAACCCTGATTCAGGATCATTTCTGAGGAATTCCTTCTCACTTGAAGAAGTTGTTCCTTGGATTTAACTCCTTCTGGGCCTCTTACTGCTCTGGAGAAATGGTCTTTGAGTAATCCTTTGTGTCTCCATCTCCACCACCCCAAGGGAGAGGTGACATTGAAGATGGCTTTTTTGAAATAACCCAGGAAGACAAAAAAAAAGGAAAAAAGAATTTAAAATATTGAAAAAAATCTAAGAGAGATAGCAAACAACCTCAGGCACTCTAACATCCAAATTGTGGGTATTCCAGAAGGGGAGGAGAAAGGAAAAGGCATTGAAAACCTTTTCAAGGAAATAATAATAGAAAACTTCCTAGGTGTAGGGAGAGATGCAGACCTTCATATCCAGGAAGCTCAAAGGTCCCCAAACAGATTCAGTCCAAAAAGATCCTCTCTAAGACACATTATGTTCAAATTTGCAAAGCTCAAAGACAAAGAGAGAATTCTAAAAGCAGCAAGAGAAAAGTGTCAAGTTACCTATAAGGGAACCCCCATCAGACTAACAGCAGACTTCTTAACTGAAACCCTACATGACAGAAGAAAGTGGAATGATATATTCAAAATACTAAAAGAAAAAAATTACCAGCCAAGAATTCTTTACCCAGAAAGGCTCTTCTTCAGAAATGAGGGAGAAATAGTGTATTTCCCAGATGAATAAAAATTGTGGGAGTTCACCACCACACAACAAGCCCTGCAAGAAATTCTCAAGGGAGTCCTTTATCTGGAATCTGAATAATGATAATCACTATCATGTATACCCCAAAAAGAGCAAAACCCACCATTAAAACAAAAATGCAAATGAGGAAGGGAAAGTTACTAAATCATGCCACCTCAGATTTACAACTAACATTGAAAAAGAGAAATAAAAGAGGAAGCAATGATCAAAAGATATTTAAAGCATCTAAACAAAAAGCAATTAAATGATAGATGTTAAACAATAACTGTCAATAACAACCTTAAATGTGAATGGATTAAACTCCTCATTCAAAAGACACAGACAGACTGATTGGATTAAAAAGCTAGACCCAAGTATATGCTGTCTTCAAGAGACTTGCTGTCTTCAAGACATTCACTTCACCTGTAAAGACACACACAGATTAAAAATGAAGGGATGGAAAAAGATATACCATGCAAATGGAAGCCAAAAATGAGAAAGAGTAACTATTCTTATATTGGGTAAATTAGACTTTAAACCAAAAACCATAAAAAGAGACAAAGAAGTCCACTATATAATGATAAAGGGACCTATCCAGCTAGAAGACATAACACTTATGAATATGTATGCACCCAATTCTGGAGCATCCAAATATATAAAGCAAACACTCGTAGAGAAAGAAATAGTCCCTAATACAATAATAGTGAGTGACCTGAACACCACTCTCTAAGTGGGGAACAGATCTTCCAGGCAACAAATCAACAAAGATACACCAGATTTAAACTACACCTTAGACCAACTGGACCTGGAAGATATATACAGAACGTTTCACCCAACAGCTACAGAATATACTTTCTTCTCATCAGTGCATGGAACATTCTCCAGGATAGACTACATATTAGGTCACAAATCTAGTCACAGCAAATTTTTAAAAACTGAAATCATGGGCCAACCCTGTGGCTCACTCAGGAGAGTGCGGCACTGGGAGTGCAGTGACACTCCCGCCGCAGGTTCAGATCCTATATAGGGATGGCTGGTGCACTCACTGGCTGAGCACGGTGCAGGCGACACCAAGCCAAGGGTTGCAATCCCCTTACTGGTCACAGAAAAAAAAAAACTGAAATCATTCCAGTTATCTTTTCAGACCACAATGGACTAAAACAGGAAATTAACAACAAGCAAAACTCTGTAAACTATACAAATACATGGAAACTAAACATAGGCTCCTGAACGACCTATAGGTCCAAGAAAATTAAACAAGAAATCAAAAAAATTCTTGAAACCAATAGAAATAAAGATACATTATAACAAAACCTGTGGGATACCTGTAGAAGAACTACCAAAAGGAATGTTTATTGCAATAAACACTTACATCAAAAGAATAGAAAGACTTCAAATAAATGACCTACAACTATGCCTCAAAGAACTAGAAAAACAACAATCCAATTCAATCATAAAGGCAGTGGAGAGAAAGAAATAATTAAGATCAGGGCAAAACTAAATGAAATAGAGATGCCAAAAATGATACAAAAGATCAATGAAACAAAAAGTTGTTTTTTTGAGAAGATAAATAAAATAGACAAACTATGAGCTAGGTTAACAAAAAAAAGAAGAGAGAAGACCCAAATAACAAAAATCAGAAATGAAAATGGAGACATTACAACTGAAACCACAGAAATATGAAGAATCATTTGAGACTATGATAAACAATTGTATGACTACAAATATGAAAATGTGGAAGAAATGAATAAGTTTCTGGACACATACAAACTATCCAGAATGAACCAAGAACAGATAGAAAACCTGAACACCCAATAACAGGTGATGAGATTGAGGCAGTAATCAGCAATCCTCCAACAAAGAAAAGGTCAGGTCCAGATGGTTTTACACCCAAATTCCATCCAACCTTTAAAGAGGAATAAATACCAATTCTCCTCAAACTATTCCAAAAAGTTGAAACACAGGCTACTCTCCAAAACTCATTCTATGAGGCCAACATGACTATGATAACAAAATACAGATAAAGATACAACAAAAAAGGAAAATTACAGGCCAATATCCTTGATGAACATAGATGCAAAAATCCTCAATAAAATATTAGTAATCAGAATACCGCAACACATTAAAAACATTATACACCATGATCAAGTGGAATTCCTCCCAAGGGTGCAAGGATAGTTCAACATACAAAAGTCAATAAATGTGATACATCGCATCAACAAAATACAACATCAACAAAATCAAGGACAAAAACTATATAATTATCTCAGTAGATGCTGAAGAAGCAATTGACAAAATTCAACATCCCTTCATGATGAAGACTCTCAACAAATTAGGTATAGAAGGACAGTATCTCAACATGATAAAGCTGTCTTTGACAAGCCCACTGCCAATATCATTCTGAATGGAGAAAAACAAGGCCTTTCCCTTAAGGACAGGAACAAGGCAAGGATGCCCATTCTCACCACTTCTATTTAACATAGTATTGGAGGTACTAGCCAGAGCAATCATGCGACAGAAAGAAATACAGGCATCCAGATTGGAAAAGATGAAGTCAAACTGTCCCTACTTGCAGACGACATGATACTATATGTACAAAAACCTAAAGACTCTATCAAAAAACTCTTAGAGCTAGTTAATAATTTCAGTAATGTTTCAGGATACAAAATGCACAAAAATCAGTTGCATTTCTATTCTCCAATAATGAGCTAACAGAAAGAGAAGTCAAGAAAGTAAGCCCATGTACAACAGTCACAAAAAAATAAAATACCTAGGAATCAATTTAATCAAGGAGGTGAAAGATCTCTACAGTGAGAACTACAAACCAATACTGAAAGAAATTAAAGAAGACACAAAAAGATGGAAAGACATTCCATGCTCTTGGATTGGAAGAATTAACATTGTGAAAATGACGATACTACCCAAAGTGATCTACAGATTCAGTGCAATCCCCATCAAAATATCAGTGACATTCTTTACAGAAATGGAAAAAACAATCTTAACATTCATATGAACAACAAAAGACCCCGAAAAGCCAAAGCAATCCTCAGCAAAAAAATAAAGCCAGAGGCATAACACTACCTGTCTTCAAATTATACTACAAAGCTACAGTAACCAAAACAGTGTGGTACTGGCATAAAAATAGACACTTGGACCAGCGAAGCAGAATAGAGAATCCAGAAACCACCTCTAAGGCTTATAGCCATCTGATATTTGCTAAAGGAATATTTGAAAAAGACAACAAAAACAAACATGGGAGAAAAGACTGCCTCTTCAATAAGTGGTGCTGGGAAAATTGGACCTCCATATGCAGAAGAATGAATCTAGACATGAACCTCTCACCATATGCTAAAATCAACTCAAAATGGGTTAAAGACTTAAGTATAAGACCTGAAACTGTAAAACTACTAAGGGAAAAATATAGGGGAAACACTTCAGGAACGAGGTCTGGGCACAGACTTTATGAACAAGATCCAAAAAGCACAAGCAACAAAAGAAAAAATAAATAAATGGAACTATATCAAACTAAAAAGCTTCTGCACAGCAAAGGAAACAATCAACAGAGTGAAATGACAACCTACAGAGTGGGAGAAAATTTTTGCTAACTATGCATCTGACAAGGGATTAATAACCAGAACATACAAGTAACTCAAGAAATTACACAGTAGAGAAACCAAGTAACTCAATTTAAAAAATGGGCAAAGGAGCTGAATAGACATTTTTCTGAGGAAAACATACAAATGGCCAACAGGTACATGAAGAAGTGCTCAACATCATTAGTCATCAGGGAAATGCAAATTAAAACCACATTGAGATATCACCTCCCCCTAGTTAGACCATTTATAATCAAAAAGATGGAGAATGACAAATGCTGGTGAGAGTGTGGATAGTAGGGAACACTCCTACACTGTTGGTGGGACTGTAAATTAGTACAACCACTATGTAAAACAGTAGGTAGGTTCCTCAAACAACTACAGATAGATCTTCCATACAATCCAGTAATCCCACTTCTGGGTATATACCCAAAGAAATGGAAATCATCATGTCAAAGGGATACATGCACTCCCATGTTCATTGCAGCTCTGCTTAAAAGAGTCAAGATATGGAACCAACCTAAATGTCCATAGACAGATAATTGGATAAGGAAACTGTGGTATATATACACCATGGAATACTACTCTGCCATAAAAAAGAATGAAATTATGCCATTCGTGACACCACAGATGAGCTTGGAGAAACTTATGTTGAGTGAAATAAGCAAAGCACAGAGGGAAAAATACCACATGTGCTCAGTCACAAGTGGAAGCTAAGAGAGAAAGATGGAAGGAAAGAAAGACCACAGTGGTGCATTGGACTTCATAGGAAGAGGGCATGTCTAGAGATATGAAGTGAAGTGAAGAAAGAGACCATTCTTAGAGATATGAAGTGAAGTGGGTGGGGAGGCAGAGTGGGGATTAATTGGGTGGGGGACATGGTGTATAATTGCGATTTGTGGTAATGGGCATGCTGCCAGTATGGATCTGGCCATCACATCTTGGGCACAAGTCGTGACAATCAGCTTTGTTCCCATCAATATTCATAATCAATAAAAAAAATTACACTGTTAGATACATAACACCCATCTCTTGATAATTGATAGAACAAGTAAACAAAAACTCAGTAAAGATATGGAGAACAGCAGTTTCAGCAAATTTGTCCTAATTGACATTTATAAGACACAGCACTCAACAACTGTAAAATATACATTCTTTTCCAGTGCACATGGAATGTTCATCAAGATAAACCATATGCAAGTCTCAACAAATTCCAAGGATAGAAATTTTACACAGTATGTTCCCTGACCACAACAGACTTAAGTTAAAAATTAATAACAAGGTATATGTTGTAATTTTTTAAATATTTTGAAATTAAAAAATAGACCTCTAAAAGCCATGAATCAAAGAGTAAATCACTACAAAAAATTAAAAATATATATTTATACAAAATAGTAATAAAAATACGACATATCAAAATTTGCGGGATGCAGCAAAAACATTGTGTAAGAGAACACTTATAATCTTAAGAAATACTAGAAATATAAAGTTTAAAATTAAGGTTTACACTTACACCTTAGAAAGGTAGAAAAAGAAAAACAAGCTAAACCAAATTGAATTAGAAGAATATAATAAATATAAAAATATAAATCAATACACTAAAAAGCATACAAACAATAGAGGGAATAACAAAGACAAAGTTGGATCTTTTAAAATGTTAAGGAAATTGATAAAACCCTTAAAGTACCAATCAGGACAAAGAGAAACCACAAATTTTCAATGTCGGTAATGAAAGATGATAGGATATTACTATAGAGTTTAAAGATACTAAAAGGATTATAAGCAAATAAAATGAACAAGTTTATGCTAGTAAACTTGATAACTTAGATGAAATTGACAAATTCTTTGAAAATCACTATTTATCAAAGCTAGTTCAAGAAAAAAATAAAACGGAAACAGTCATATATATTAAGGACATTGAAACCATAATATAAAGTGTTCCAGCAAAAAGAAATCCAGGTCTATATAATTTTACTAGTGAATTTTATCAAACATTTAAGGAAATAATACTAATTTTACAAAGATCTTTAAGATACTACTACTGTCCATCATGGACATGTATGCAAAAATCCTCAACAGAATATTAGCAAATAGAAGTCAGCAGTGTAAACCAAAGGCATTACTTCATGACTAAGTGTAGTTTATCTCAGGATTGCAAGATTAGTTAAACATTCAAAAATCCATCAGTATAGCTCATCATATTAACAGAGCAAAGGAGAATAATCAAATGAACAACTTGGTACTTTCTGAAAAACTGCTAGACAAATATCAAATACCTATTTCTTATAAAAACTCAGCAAACTAGAAATAGAAGAGAAATTTTCTAACTGGGTAAAGGACGTACATTAAAAAACCTATATCTAATCATATTTAATGATCAAAGTTTGAACAGTAAGAGCAAGAAAAAACAAGAACAGCCATGCTTGTGGTTCCTATTTAATATTATATTGGTGGTCTGGCCAGCACAAAAAGAGACAAGAAACAAAAGATAGTCATATATACTATGAAGAATAAGTAACATTGTCTGTATTCTCAGAAAACATGTTTGTCTTGTTGAAAATACCAAGAAATCAAAAAATATATTAGAATTCATACAAGGGAACTTCAGAAAGTTCATGGAAAATGGAATTAAAAGATAAAAAATATAAACTCTATTTCTCAACATAAGTTTCATCAAGCTTAACAGTCTTTTGTAAGCAATTATATCAGCCATTTAGTCCATCCTTAAAGAACTGGGAATTTAATCATGTCAATGAAGTCTTCTTTACATTATTAGCTGAAGAGAAATGAGCACTCTTTAAGGATTTTTTTAACTTTAGGAAACAAAGAGAAGTCAGAAGGAGCCAAATTAGGAGTGTAAGGTTGATGCCTAATGATTTCCCATTGAAATTCTTAAAAAATTGCCCTGTTTGATGAGAGCAATGAGCAAGAGCATTGCTGTGGTGGAGGACTCTCTGGTGAAGCTCTCCTGGGCATTTTTCTGCTAAAGCTTTGACTGACTTTCTCCAAATGCTCTCATAATAAGCAGATTGTTTGTTGGCCCTCCAGAAAGTCAACAAGAAAAATGCCTTGGGCATCCCCCAAAAAACTGTTGAAATGACCTTTTCTCTTGACTAGTCTGCTTTTGCTTTGACTGGACCATTTCCACCTCTTAGTAACCATGATTTTGATTGTGCTTTGTCTTCAAGATCATACTGATAAAGCCATGTTTCAGTTCCTATTACAATTCCTTGAAGAAATGCTTCAGGATCTTGATCCAACTTATTTAAAATTTCCATTGAAATTTCTGCTCTTGTCTGCAGCTCATATGGGCACAACAGTTTGAGCACCCATCAAGTGGAAAGTTTGCTCGACTTGATTTTTTCAGTCAGAATTGTGTAAACTGAACCAATTGATATGTCTATGGTGTTGACCATTGTTTCTGCTATTAGTTGTCAATCTTCTTCAATTAGGGCATGAACAAGATTAAATTTCTCCTCAAAGACTGATGTAGTCTGATGCTACAAGCTTCATCTTTAACATAGTTTTGTACCTTCTTAAAATGAGTTATCCGTTTGTAAACTACTGATTTCTTTGGGACATTGTCCCCATAGACTTTTCATAAAGTATGATGATCTTACCATTCTTCCATCCAAGCATCACCATAAATCTGATGTTGTTCTTACTTCAATTTTAGCAGAATTCATACTGCTCTGAGAGGGACACTTTTCAAACTGTCTTATCCTTCTTGGTGCCTCAAACTAGATCCCATTCAGACATGTTATAGCAAGTTAGTATGAGTTTATTTTGGTGCAAAAAATTCTTGAAATCCATGCCTAGTTTTTTCATAACACACATTTTCCATAAACTTTCTAAATGAACTTAACAAGATCTGTAGAATTTAAGATCAACATAAGAAAATGAGTTGTAAATTGATTACCATCAAAATTTAAGGCTTATGTTCAAGAGAAATTATTAAGAAAATGAAAAGCCACTGTAATAAAATATTCAGAAAGCATACACAAGGGTACTTCAAAAAGTTCATGGAAAATTTTGTATTATCTATTAATTCTATTTTTCCACTAAGACAAACTACCAAATTAAATATGGATATTTTTATAGAAGATATAACATGGCTAATAAGCAAATGAAATGATTTCTAATCATTAGTTATCATGGAAATGCATATTGAAACAAAATTGAAATATAATTTCACTTCCACTAGAGTGACCAAAATTAACAGCATGACAATTCTAAGTGTCAGCAAGGATGTGGAGCAACTTGAACTCTCAAGCGTTCCTAGTGGGACTATAACATGGCCCAACCAATTTAGAAAGGAATTTGACAGTTTTTATAAAGTTAAATATACACTTATCACACAATTTAGCAGGTCTGCTCCTAAGTCTTTATCCAAGAGAAATGGAAATACATGCCCACCAAAAAAAAAAAAAAAAAGAGGAAAAGTTCATGTATGATTACCTTTATTTATACTAGCCCCAAACTGGAAATAACCCAAATGTGTGTCAACAGGGGAATGGATAAAAACACTACAGAATGATCGTACAACAGCATCGTAATCAAAAGGAACAAATTACTGCTATCATCAGCAATGTGGATGATTTTCTAAAACACAGGCTGATCACGAAAAGTCAGACAAGTTCTAGGACAGGAAAAACGAGATCCAGTGAAAGAAAGTCAGTAGTCGTTTGGTGCCAAGAGGGAGGTTAAGTAACGGACTGCAAAGTGATATTAGGGAACTTTCTGGAATAATAAAAATGTATGTTTCAAGAGGTGTGGTGGTAATATGGGTGCATACATTTGTCAGAACTCATCAAACTGTTCACTTAAATGTATATATTTGTGTATAAATTATAGCTCAGTAAGTTGATTTTAAAAAGGAAGAATCAGTCTAGCGGGTATGTTGAAAATAGACAGAGGGCAAGGGTAGAAAGAAAAGTTTCATGAGGTACACAGCAATAAGCGGTAATTTAGTTTACCCCTTTCTGGAGTGGAGAATGAGGTGGAGAAAAATGATGCTGTTACTAGAATAATGACTCTCCACTTTCCAACCCCAGACAACAACAGATAAGAATAAACAGCCCTTTCAAGAATTCAATCCAATTCTTGGTAGAATGGGCTTTTGTAAGTTTCTCATTTGAATAGGAAGCAGACATTGAAGGCTAATGGAGCCCCACTCGTATGCCAGCGGGCAGCCAAGTGGAAGCGGGGAAGAAGCAAATACTACTCAGAACAGGAATACCGCCTGCTGGGTTCACAGGAAGTAGAACTACCTCCTCAATAGGAGCTTAGACTGAACTGTCCTTGAAAATAAGTGTTTGCTCTTGGAAAAGGAGTAAACACAATATGTTTAATTGTAAAGAAACAGGCATTCTTGCATCATGAATTGGAGGAGCATCTCAGTCCTGAAGGGCCTCTAACCTGGGGGACCCCTGCAGCCCTACAGGACCTTTAACCCAGAGGATCCTTGAAGTCCTGAAACACCTCTAACCTGGGGGACCCCAGCATCCCTGCATCATATTTTTTCTACCCCTCCCCATCTCCTCTTCTGTAGGCAGTAAGAGTTCATAGGCCCCCGTGATCCTTTCTTCCAAAGTCCAAACCAGATAACTTAGATTTCTTCATTGAATGTGGCAAATGGGTATTTCCAAGTATTTAGTCTCCTCTGAGTTTTGGTGTGAGAACTACAGAAAAGTGTATTAAGAATTGTCAGGAGAGAAGAAGGAAACTCTTTAAAGAAAAAGGCATGATCCTCAAATCAGAGGAGAGCAAAAGGCTTGCTCCTAGGCGGTCCCCTTTGGACTCCAGGACAAGGCATATCGTGGAGGATACCAGCATCAATGTAGCAAATGCATTTTACAGGGCCTAACTTACAGCTTCGTGGGTCCACAGCCCTGTAGTTTTAGCAAGGCCAAAGCCCTGTAGTTTCAGGTATAGCCTAACTTTTTAGAATTGAACATAGAAATGCTAAGCTTGGGAAAAACAGAAAACTTTCCCAGGACTAAAGTCTCTTTTGTAAATTAAAAAAAAAAAAAGGTAACAGAGCAAAAATGCTTGCTCTAAGGGCAGATGTTGTTGGTGCAGCTAAACCTAACGATGGGAAAGTATGTGAGCTAAAAGCCTCAAGGTTAATGGCTGGGGGATGTTCCTCATCCCGTCTTCAGCTGTTTCTTTAAGTTTGTTGGGCAACTAAGTGTTGCCATGGCAGTTATCTCATTGTTCCTTTTGTAACCACCTGTGTTCCTTTTCTGTAACTTTCTTGCCTGGAGAACAAAAATGGAGAGAAAACCTGATTCCGGGTTATTCCTAGGAATTCTTCTCACTTGAAGAATTTATGCTGGGATTAACCCCTTCTGGGCCTCTCACTGCTCTGGAGAAATGGGCTTTGAGAAATCCTTTGCATCTCCATCACCCTGGGAGAGGTGACAGCATATTTAGCAAGAACTTTAAACTTGACCCCTCTGCATTATAACTCCCATTGCAAACTGCTGCAAACCTTCTGTGCATAACTATATAAATTCTTGCAAAGACTGATGAGGTGATCTTGAGATAGGTGAAGTCACAAAGTCATAAAGGGGAAGAGAAGTCTGCCCCTTCTGAACTTCACACGGCCTCTGATAGGGGATTAGTTTAGATCTAGTAGAGTATGTTGGATTACATGAACATCATACCTAGCTCCGTGAACCTGAAAGGAAAAAGGCAGAAAGCGGAAGAAGCTGAAAGCACAGAAGCAACAAGACATAATTTAAAGAAGAAAAAAAGGGAAAAAAGATATTCTCAGGCAATAAAAGCTAAGGGTGGTGAATATGTATTGTAAACTACAATGCACCTGTACTGTTCCAAGGCCTTAGGGCATAAAGGCTCTTTTAGTTTTCACCACAACTTTAGAAATAGGTATTATTATTCTACTGATAAGGAAAGTGTTGTTCAGAGGGTTCTAATAAATTGCTAGAGGCTATATAACTAGTAAATGGTTTCATGGAGTCAGGATTAAAATTCAAGTTTGCATGACTCTGAAATAATAATTAAAACAAAAGAGAAAGTCCCAGAATGGGAAAGAGATATGAACCAAAACTCACAAAGCGTAAAGAGTACAGTAGAAAGAGGGGACAGTTTCTGTGATATTAGCTCAGCACTACACCAAAACCTCACAGAGGGGTACTGGCTAAGTCTTCTTTAACACTGTAACTAGTTAATTAGCTACACAGCTCTTCAAAGATCCCTCACTCCTTAATCTTCAGACTAGCTGATGCTTTTTTAAAAAAAATCTAGGTTCCTAAAGTGTGGTCCCAGGTTGACGACATAGGCATCATCTTCACCTGGGAATTTGTTAGAAATGCACATTCTCAGGCCCAACCCCAGACCAACTAAATTAGAAACTTTGGAGGTGAGACTCAGCAAATGTGTTTTTTATTTTAGTTTTGTTTTGGCATAATACAATACAAATTTACTATCTTATTGTTCTGTAGGTCTGACACAGGTCTCACTCAGCTAAAATTAAGGTGTATGCAAGGCTGCATCTCTTTCTGAAGGCTCTAGGGGGATCCATTTCCTGCTTTTTTTCCAGCTTCTATAAGCTGCCTACTTTCCTTGGCTCATGGTCCCTTCCTCCATATCCTTGAAGCCAGCAGCTTTCCGTCAAGTCCTTCCCATATCTCATCACTCTGACCGCTTCCCTCCTTCTTCCACTTTTTAGGACCCTTGGGATTACATTAGGCTGACCCAGATAATCCAGGATAATATCCCTATTTTCAGATCATCTGATTAGCAACTTTAATTCCATCTGCCACGTTAACCCCCCTTTGTCATGATGCATGGGTTCTGCACATGAGGATGTGGATGGCTTCAGCAACTGTGTGTTCACAAGCACTGCAGGGGCTGCTGAGCCAGTGCTTTAGGTTCCAGCATTTGCCGAAGGTTTGGTCTCTAGGTTTCCCCATACCACATGCATTATTACAGCTCCAGGTCCCAAAATCTGAAAGAAAAACCCACTGCTAAAAGACTTGCATAAAAATGATAACTTTATAGGGTAAAGTCACAACCACCAGAGACTGCAATGAACTTTTCCAAGCTATCAAAGCTTGTCACCTTCAGAAATATCATCAAGACCCTGGATGGTATTCAAAAGCTAATATAATTTACTAAGAACCTATTAAACAAGGCAGGCCTGTGGAGTTGTTCTGCCACATGCATATTTTTCAATTTGATGATTAAGCTGAAAAAGAAAAAAAAAAAAAAAAAAAAGCTCTCAAGCTATCAAAGCTTGTCACCTTCAGAAATATCATCAAGACCCTGGATGGTATTCAAAAGCTAATATAATTTACTAAGAACCTATTAAACAAGGCAGGCCTGTGGAGTTGTTCTGCCACATGCATATTTTTCAATTTGATGATTAAGCTGAAAAAAAAAAAAAAAAAAAAAAAAACAGCTCTCCTATCCACAGAGACTAGCTGAGAGGTCTTTTCTCAGATGCTTCTCCTACATCTATGACAAAAGCCTCAGAACTAAAATGATGGTCCTGGTTCCTGGGTCCTTGAATGTTGCTTTGTTCTCCTAACGTTAGCAATCACAGCATTGGGATATAGCAGTAGCCGACTGAGATCACTGATAAGACTCTGCCTTGGTGAAAATATTTTGCCAAAGATACTCTGCATATCTCCTTAATAAGATTTTTCTGTTACATTCTTTTGTGCTTCTTTTTCACCCCCAAACTTGAACCTAACCTTATGTTCACCTAGATATTTAGTTGATGCTGTTTTTTTCTTTCTTCCTTTCTTCTGTTTTAATATGCAGCGTTCATAAGAATGAGTATTAAGAGTTACACGTGGGCAAAAAGGTTAGTAGAGCTGAATTAAACCAAATTACACAAGTAACAAAAGAGGAAATAAAATATTTCATTAAAACAATATATTCTTATTATGTATTATCATGTGTTGAATACAGAACTCACTATACATCACAAGTGTGTTATTGCTGTTCATATCTGGGGTAGGAGCATAATGAAAACAATATTTCATTCTACGAACACAAAGTGGCTTAATGGCAAAATTTGAATGGAAAACAGTAAAATCAAAAAGCAAACCTGATAACCTCTGAAATAAGGTTAGGCTGGGATGGTCAGGGAGGTGGGGCTGGTGCTTGAAAAAGATGTGGACGGTAACAGATAAGAGGGAGAAAAAACAAAGAGATTCTAATTTCTTGGCACTAGGTCTGAGTTTGTGAGGGCTGACTTCAGCCAGGGACCTTGTGTTGTAGCAAACCAGGGTTTACTTCAGTGGCAGAAGAAATAAACAAGAGAACACCCTTGGCCAACACATCCACCGCTGCTTCTTAGGTGGAAGAAGGCAATTACAGACAGAAAATGTGCTAAAATAAAGCAAGAAGGGCGTGATAACAGTCTTAAGGGCATTGAGATATACGGCAGCCAGAAGCTCCAGACCAAATGAAGGTGCCATAGTAAATCACCCCAAGAAAGCAAAGGCACCTGGACAAAGCCCATCCCTCCTTCTCAAGCCTGGCTGGTTTCTTTTTTGCTGTGCACATTAGGATGGCCTACAAAAGACATATTTCTGTAGCTGTGCCTGCAGATTTCTTTTTACTCATGAATTAAAGCAAATGAATACACACTTAAAACAGTCAAAAGAAATCATGACACAACAATATTGGAAGGTGTTTAGGAATTGTGAGATGCGTTTGATGCACACACACAAATCCACGCATCCTGACTCAAATCGAGCAGCGTGTGAGCCACACTTCAAGTGCAGGTGAGGGATTTTGCCTCCATCCGTTCACTCTAAGTGATTAGAGCATAACTCACTCCGAAGTTGCTATGAAGAGGGAATGAGGATAGATTAACCTTTCAGTGCCACACCTCCGGATTTCCCAACGTGTTAATGAATTTCCTGAGATGGGAACGTCAGGGCTGCTGGCAGTACATTAATCTGACCGAGCACGGAGCAATACATCCTCCAAACTCAAAGGTGGGTGAACCAATTTAGAAAATGTTAAATCAAATCCAAGCCATTCCCTAAAGACAGTACCAACCTGCAAAGCCAAAAAGACAGCTGAAGAAAGGCTCTACCCAGCTCGCTCAAAGTCACTGCTGAGTCTCTAGCATCATTGCTTTATCTGTGTCCAGAAAATAAGGTGTGACCTTGCTCCTCTCTGAAATTCCTCCAGGAATAAAGACACTTGTTAGGAGACCTATAAAAATAACAACAAGCTACCTCCCAAATGCACCCACCCGTAGGCCAGCCTTTTTCTGTTCAGTATTTCTGCACAGATACATATGCTTGGCATGAAGGACTGGAAAAAGAGAGAAATGTTTTTTAAAAAGATAGTTTGTCTCACCCCATACTCGGGGTGAGAATCCACTGGGAAGTAAGCATTTTAAAAATAATTTTATTAAGAGATTTTTATACTAGTTGACTTAAAAAATGTTTTAAAACAAGGTTGGTAAAAATGATGAGCAGATGAGGAGGAAGAGTAGGGACATGCAGAGGAATCTCGTTCTAAAAATGTTCTAAAAAATGCTGAATTTAAAGATCAGAGGCCAAGTCCAGTGTGGTAGAACCAAAGTCCCTGTCGGGCTATGCTGGGACAGAGTTAAGCTGGGAACCCAGTGCAGAAACCCAGTCACGTCTGATGCAGAAGACGCCTGCCGGGTTGGAAACCAAAGAGATGGTAGGATCCTCGGGATGTAGGGCTCAGGCCTAAGTGTACACCCAGGGAAAAGAAAAAAAATGTGAAAGAACATGCTGATGATCCAGAGAAGAATAAACAGAAACACAGTTCTCCCGAGCTCTGTCGAGAGGCTGGACAGCAAGCCAGGCAGGAGCAGCCCGCTCAGAACAGACGCTGACCTGCCCTACTCTGAGGAGGCCACTGCTCCAAACTCGCACTCCCTAGGCTTGGGGGTGGCGGGGGAGACATTTTCTTTTTCTTAGTCTAGTCCTAAAATTGAGCTGGACACCTGGCTTAGAGCTGGGCTGGATAAATTTGTAGAGTGAATCAACGTAACCATTCAACATACTGTACTGGGAAACCATACATGGCAGGATCATATCCTGGAGTTTTAACCTCATGTTTCCCTGCGGTTCCTGCATCACTTTGTTCTACCACTTGTGTCCCTACAGGGCCTGGCTTGCTCCAGGAGCCACAGTGACTGGCAAAAGTCACCCCTTAGGTGAGCTGCAGTAGATGGAGAAATGGACTCGAGGCTAGGTTTCAGGGAATGATGTCCAAATCCACGCTTTAGAAGACGTGATGAGAATCCGTCACGACGGCTGCCGTAGCCATGGTCAGGGAAAAGTATGTTCACAATGATACATGTGGAAACTAATTCACAGCAGTGCTGCTTGTAACAGCAGAAATACAGGATCGTCTCAAGGCCATCAGTAAGGGACTGATTGAATTAGTCATTCTGCATATCCGGAATGGAAGACTGAAGAGCCTATCTACAATTTCATATGGAAAGATCACTAGGACGTATTATCAGGGGGAAAAGGCATGGCAGAGAGAAGCAAACATATTCAAGGATTCTTGTTGTGAAGCAGAATTTCTGGGCAGCAGGGTAAATACATTTGTGATTTTGATACATATCGCCAGATTAGCCTGTCTGGTAGTTGCACTAATTTACAGTCCCAGCAGCAAGGAATGTGTGTTTCTCCCACTGCCTCACCTCTTGTATAATCAAATTTTTAGATTTTTGCCAGTACTATAAGGAAATGTGTCATCTGTCTATCTTTTATGTCTATTTTTCCTTTTTAATAAATGATCACTGCATATGCGTAAGAGCCATTCAAATGTCCTCTTCTGTGAACTTTGTTTTCTTCTTTGCCTATTTTCCTTTTCATTTGTTGATCTTTTTCTTACCAATTTCTATACACTCTTGCTATATTTGGGAAATTAAACATTTCCCATTGGCATGATTTGTAAATATTATTCTTCGTTTGTCATTTGTATTTTGACTAACAGCATTTTTTCCCATGCAAAAAAGCAGTTTTTAAATTTTTATACAGTCATATTTACAAATCTTTTATGGCTGTTTAATTTTGTGTCAGCTGAATTCTATTCAGCTTAAATAGAATTCTTGCTTAATTTCTAGTATTTTTATGGGTTTCACTTTTAATGCTTTTTTTATCAATTCTGTATTTTTTATGTTGAAAATTATGAAATATACTAGGATACTCACCTATCCCAATATTATTTACTGAACAGTCCATCTTTTCCCCAAATAATTAAACCTTTATCGTATAAAAGGGGTCTATTTCTTGATTTTCATCTTATACCATTGGTCTGCCTATTAATTTTCTAGTATGATAATATTTAATACTTGGGCAATGCGTTTTATTTTATATGTGGCAGTGCTAGTTTCCCTTCTTGCTTTTCTTTATAGAGTTTTTGGTTATTCTTGTTTTTGTTTTGTTCGTTTGTTTGTTTTTTCTCATGAAATTTAAAAAATCAGCTTGTTTATTTCTGGTTTATGAAAGGGGAGATTATTAATATTTCTATTTTTGTTACATTAAAATTAAATTAACCTAAGGAGAATTAACACTTTTGTTGTTGAGTTGTTATGCCCAAGAACACACTTTAAGATTTGGGGGGATCTTAAGGAGTGTTTTAAGTTTTCATCACATAGATGTTGCATATTAATTGCATATTAAGCTTATTCCTAGGTATTGTTTAATTAACCTTTTTATTCTGAGACAATTATAGATTTACATGCAGTTGCACAAAACAGTACAGAGAGATATCACATACCCTTTACCTAGTTTTCTCCAAAGGTAATATCTTGCAAAACTATAGTACAATATCACAACGAGGATATTGACATTGATACTGTCAAGACCCAGAGCATAGCCATCACCACAAGGATCACTCGCGATGCCCCTTTCCAGCCACACCCACTTCCTTCCCCCCCCCCATCCCTTTCCTAACCCCCAGCAACCATATTCTGTTCTCTATTACTATAATTTTGCTGTATCAAGAATGTTCTTTGAATGGAATTATATAGTATGTGCCCTTCTGGGATTGGTTTTTTTCACTCAACAGAATTCTCTAGAGATTCGTCAAAGCTGTAACTCTGTCCACAGCTTATTTCTTTTTGTGTCCAAGTAGCATCCCCAGCGTGATTGCACCACAGTCTGTTTAACCACTAACCTGTTGAGGGACAGCAGGGTGCTTTCCAGTTTGGGGTACTACAAATAGGGCTTCTATAAACATTTTTTATTGGTTTTGTGTGAACAATAAGTCTTCGTTTGGGCAGATAAATTATGAGAAAACTGTACCATATTTTAGCTGTCATGTTGAGTTTTCTAAGAAATTGCCAAACTGTATCCCAGAACATCCATATCATTTTATATTCTCGCCTGCAGTACAGAGCCCATTTCTCCACATCTTTGCCCACATTTGCTATTGTTACTTTTTTTTCACTTTAGCCATCTTGATAGGTGTGTAATGATATCTTATTATACTTTTAATATGCATTTCCCTGATAGCTAATAATGTTTCAAATATTTTCATGTGCATTTTGCTTCTTCAGTGAAATGTTTTTCCATGTCCTTTGCCCATTTTTCTAATTGAATTGTTTGCATATTTATTGCTGAATTTTGAGAGTTCTTTGCATATTCTAGATTCTAGTTGTCAGATATGTGATTTGTAAATATTTTCTTCAATCTGCAACTTGCTTTTTCCCTCTTCTTGTGGGAGTCTTTCACAGAGCAAAGGATTTCATTTTGAAGTTTAATTTATCCATTTTTCCTTTCATGGATTGTGCATTTGGTGTCAATTCTAAAAACTATGTTTCTATGACAAGACAGTACATAATCCATTTTGACTTAGCTTTTGTTTCATATAAGACTGAAACCAAGTTTTATTTTCCCGCATAAGGGTGACCAATTCCTCCAGCTCTGTTTGTTCAAAATGCTGTGCAATTTTTTTCCTTTTTGTCTTTTTTACTGATCAGTAACGGGATCGCAACCCTCGGTGTCACGCCCGTACTGGGGACCGGCAACAGGATCGCAACCCTCGGTGTCACGCCCACACCGGGGACCGGCAACGGGATCACAACCCTCGGTGTTGCGCCTGCACCGCGCCCAGCCAGCGAGTGGGAACCGGTCTCCACATGGGATCTGAACCCTCGGTGGGAGCGCCGCCGCACTCCCAAGTGGCGCACTCTCCAGTGCGCCACCGGGCTGGCCCAACGCTGTGCAATTTTTGCAAAATTGTTTTGCAATTTCGTCAAAAGTAAGTTGGGACTTTCAGTCTCTGCTCTGATGTAAAGAGCTTGGAAGCTGACACTCCCATCCTCACAACAAGATAAAAGATGAACAAACTGAAAATCAACAACTCGTCTTAGACAATAGAGGTCACTATGCAAACTGCTTTTCCCAAAACTGGAGAGACAGCCAAATAGAGAATTATAGCCATTGCTAGTACATCCAGTGCCAGTAAGAGCACTTAAACTTTAATTAAAGAGTAGCTGGAGGCTCATGTAGACTAGATTGAGAGTTATAAACTCTGAGGGTCCAGTCTTGGTCAGGGGAACACTTTGATAAGTTTTACCTCCAGCAGCCCCATAGGGTTCCTATAGTGAAGATTAGAAAAAATTCCCCTCATGTTTCCAGCAGGTAAATGGGAAAGTAACCATTTTAAAATACACCTGCAGCATTCTGTTCTTCCTTCTATTTTCTGTAATAAGTGGCAGCCCTCAAGAGAATCTACTTTGCCAAAGCCTTATCTGACCTCCAAGAAGGGCAATTAACCAACCTCTGTCTCACATAAGGGGCAGAGGGGGGAGACAAAAAAACTCTTCCCAAGGTTACAACCCAGGGACTTTGGCTCACCAAAAACACAGAGATTTAAGCATAAGATTATAGGGTGCTTCTCCTACCCAGTTTCTTGCCACCACATCAACAGGACTTCAGTATAACAGTGAATTACAACAGAGATAGCTGCAAGACACAGACTCTATTTAAGAAGGAGTTTCTAGGGTAACCTAAAAACAACAGGGAAGACAAAGACAAGGAACTAGATGAAATTGAAGCCTCTGACACTAAAAATAAAGCAAACATTAAACACAGCCTATCTCCTGGCCAGATAAACATAAAACCTCACATTTAAGCCCTGTTTACCTTAGTTCCCATTATCTGAACATCATGCCCAGCTTTCAATGAAAAAAATCTTAGGCATGCTAAAATGCAAGAAAAAACACCTAAAGTGACAAAGCAAGCATTAGAACCAAACTCAGATATGGCAGATATTTTGGAATTATCAGACCTGGAATTTAAAACAACCATGTTTAATATGCAAAATGTAACGCTCTAATGGAAAAGGTGAAGAACATGCAAGAACAGTTGAGGAATGGAAGGGAAAAGATGAAAACTCTAGAAATAATCAAAAAGAAATGATAGAAATAAAAAACGTGGTAACAAATGAAGAATGCCTTTGACTTGCTCAGCAGTAAACTGGAAATAATAGAGGACAGAATTAGTGGGCTTGAAGATACAACAACAGAAACTTTCCAAACTGAAATGCAAGAAGAAAGAATGGGGAAAAAGTATAACAGAATATCCAAGAGCTGTGGGAAAAATAAAAAAGGTGTGACATGCATGTTTTATCCTTTCTTCCTATATGATCTTTCATGGACTAAGAAAGGAAACTATTTAAACTCCTACTATTAGTGCATATCTACCTGTTTTTTCTGATATATCATCTCACACTTGTTTTATGAATGTTAGTGATGTTTTGTTAAGTGTATAGATATTCATAACTGTATTATACTCAATTTGAGTTGCACTCCGATAAAGTCTCACTTACTACTTTCAGGTTTATGTAATATTGCTACCACTGCCTAGTCTCAGAACACCTTTCCCTGGTTACATTCCCCCTTATTATTTACTTTCAACCCTTTGAATTGCTTTCTTTCATGCTATCTTTCATATTTTACATAGAGTTGTATTTTGTTTTAGAAACCAATATAAAGCCTTTTTATTATAATAGGTGATTTTAGACCATTGGCATTCATGAAGATTATAAATATGTTTGATCTAGGCTCTCTTACATTGTTTTATATTTTGTTTCTAAGTGTACTGTGCATTTAAATTTACTGATATGTGATCTGTTTGCTTTGCTCTTTGGATATGTAGTTATTGTCATATTTAGAAAGGTATGTTTTTACCTTTATATTAGTCAGTGTTTGCAAGGCCTTCTATTTGTTCAGTAAATATGTATTAGTTCCCCTTTATAACCAAGGGTAAAATTAGTGTATTTCCTTTTTCCTCTCCACTATTTGACTTTAGTATTATTTTTCATAGTACTAATCTTGGAACTACTAAAAATGATCATCTTCTATTATTCGATGAGTCAAACCTAAATGATATTCCAGAACTTCTGCTATTACAAGCGTGGCAAACACCTTATTCATTCTTGCTTGTACTTTCTTTCCACCTTTTTTCTTTTTTTTCACCTTTCTCCTTTTAATGTGTGTTAGCTGTATCATCCCTACATTGTTAAGGCATATAACACCTCTATTTTATTCCAAAACTCTAATCTTTACATTTTATCATCTTAGTTCTATTGTAAAATATATTCGGTGCTCACCACCAATCCTTTTGCAATAGTTTCCCCGATAATCTATTAGTTGACAGAAGTTCATCTTCTGGAAAGAACAAAGGGGAAAATTTGATGCACAGGTTTCAAATATTCAACACTCTTTGTCTTGAGTCCCTTGTACTAGAAGAACAGTTTGGCTGGATGTAATCTTTGGGTCATAGCTTCTTTCCTTGAATATATTATGGACATTGCTCCACAATGTTCTGGCATTAAATGTTGCTCTGGAGAAATATGGAGACCACCTGAGCTTTACCACAGTATTTGCTCTATTTGATGTCTGGCCTAAGAATTCTTTTATTTTCTTATAAGTCCAGTAACTTATATCTTAGGGTATATCTTAGAGATGATCATTATAAATCGATTTTCACAGGTACTCAGTATGCTTTTTTAAATATGCGGAGGCAAGTTTCTTTTATTTCAGGCAAGATGTGTTTAATTACATCTTAATTTTTATGTCAGTTTTATCATTTCCTTCTTGATGATGACACATGTTTATTTCAGGTCTTCCTCTCCTGTCCTCCAGTTCTACATATTTTTTAACTCCTTTTTAAACCTCTCTTAATTTATATTCCAATTATTTTAATTTTTTAAATTGAATCACAATTGATTATATGTGTTGATCAAATCAATATTACTAGCATATATATTGTTACAAATCATACTTATTCTTTATGCCCCTCGTCCAATTTCCCTGCATCCCCCCTCCCATCCCCCTCCTCCCCCTATACCCTAGATTTCTTCTCTCCTTCTGATACAGTAATGGTTACTCTGTTGATTTGTTGTCTAGATGACCTGTCCAATGCTGAGAGGTGTGTTCAGGTCCCCCAATATTATCATAGAGCAGATGCTTCTTCTGTCACTCAAGGATGGGCTTTGTGGAGAGAGACATCCTCTTCTTTTCTTTGGTCTCTGCTTGTGACTCTCCTTGTGTCAGTGCACTCCAGTGGCTGGTGGACCATCTGCATAGTGGCTGTGGCATCTAGTCGCTTTCACGGCAGCCACAGTTATTGTGGTGGCTGTGGTGGGCCACCCACATGGGATTGATGTTTTGGGCATGCTCCTTACCTAGTTGGTGGTGGCAATGGCAGTGTCCCTGGTCGTGGGAGGGGGTCTGGTCCCCAGATCCATACCTCAGGACCCCAGGCGGGCCCTGTGGCACTGGCAGTGTAGCTGGTGGTAGAAGGGGAGTCTGGCAATTATTTTAATTTTTTCTCAGTTCTCTCTTCTATGTATCTCACTGTGTTTTCCACAATTCTTGTCAGACTCACCTTCTTCCAATTTTGTCTTCTTCTGTGATCGTTTATTTTTTTCTTCTACTTATTTCCTGAGTTTCACCAGCTCACATTTTATTTCTTCTTACTGGCTCATCATCTCTTCCCCAAGTTTTTTATTCGATTCTTTGTGGTTTTACTCCAAAGAAGCAAATGGTTCATAACATATTTAGTCCGTGTTGAAATATTTATTCACAAGTTTCATCTGTCCCAGAGTAACATTTTTCTGGTGAATATCTTTCGTCAATAAGTTTTACTGCTAATTCTTCCTTTTACTTATAATATCATGTTTATTAATGCTGTGCAAGTTCTTTTCTTATTGCTCATTATTAAATGAGTTGGGATTTTATGGACCAACTATTTGCAAGGAATTTCCATAGGTTGGGAAGGGCAAGGGTAGCATTCCAGACTAGCTAGTCTTCACATTGCAGAGGTCTCTTCTCTTCAGCTGCCACAAAGCAGAACAACTTTTTGCAAATAACACTGGTCTATAGGATTTTGTACACAGCAGTCTCTTCTGCCTCTCTGAACCTAATTGCTTCTCCAAGGTGGTGTTTTCTCTCTCTCTCTCTCTCCCCCCGCTTCTTGTGCCTTACTCCTAAAGTCTCCTGCATGAAACTAAACTGATTTTGGCACCCCTTACAAATAATTTTACATTCTCTTTTCTAGTTTCTCAGAAAATGGAGTTTGTGGGCCGGCCCGGTGGCACACTGCTACAGTGCGCCGTGTGGGAGCGCAGTGGTGCTCCCGCCGAGGGTTCGGATCCCACATACAGACCGGTTCCCGCTCACTGGCTGAGCGAGGGGCGGGCGCAGCGCCAAGGGTTGTGATCCCGTTGCCGGTCCCGGTCCAGAGCGGGCGCAACACTGAGGGTTGCGGTCCGTTGCCGGACACGAAAAAAGAGACAAAAGAGAAAAAAAAAAAAAGAAAATGGAGTTTGTGAGTTTTTTCCCCCCACATCTCTTTGTTTCTTGCTTTTGGTTGGTTTTCTGGAGAACGATGTGGATTAATACATTTATGGGATCGTCTTTGTCCTGGTAGTCCCCCACTAAAAATTATGCATCTTGTAGTTACAAGAGACCATAGACATTGTATAAACAAGTCACTCAACTGATGGTTGAATCCAGCCCTGCTGTATTCATTTTTATAACTTGGACACTGCAGAAATATGACATCCTACGTTAAGATCGGTCTGGGTGCAGCTAAAAGAGCTCTGGGCCAGGAATATAAGGCAGCTGGTTTTTAATCTTAGCTCTTTCACTGTGTGAGGCAGAACTAGACAATTATCTGTGTAGGTCTCCAATTCTCCAGCTAAATTGAATGAGATGATCACCACTAGTGCTCCTCTTTGGAAAGGCCAGCAGTGTTTTGTAAACATTATGACAAATTTGGGAGCACATAAGACTATAGGAAATAGATTATAGAGATTAAAATATATACTAAAAATAAATGATTTATACTGAGCAAAACTTCTGAAAGAGTCCTCAACCAGTACACTCTTGTCTCCCTTCATTATATCTCTTGTTAGGCCCAAATTTTTAATTTGACTTTTCCAACAAACATAATTTGAAAGCATGGGGAAATATTTTCCCTTTTGCCTACACTTGGCATTTTAATTATTAAGTGCTTTTCCAAGTTAAATTTTGGGTGCACAAGCCATGCCACTGTCTACTAATTTAATTTGGAAAGCAAATTATATGTAATTTCCCTGACAATCTGAAATCTGTAAACCACTAAAAACGAGCCAACCCCATTGAGCAGCATGATAACTAATGCTCATAATAGCATAATTATATTTTACATTGGAAATGTCTAAAATTTCAGAGTAACTCTTCATATCCCTTTTTGCTTACTGACATTAGGAAAACAGAAAAAGTTCACTTATAAAAATATAACTGAAATTTCTTCTTAGTGATTAAATCCCACTGAAGAACTGAAGGTTCTTAGATAAAATCTGTAAAGAGACTTGTCTTTCTTAATAAAACTGGTGAAGTCAAGACATAGAGGTGTAAAAGCCCTAGGTCAAAATGTGACTCTCCCAACATAACCTAGAGATTTGGGCAGGTGGTAAGTCCAGTCACTGGGGTACAATTTAGTACGTATACACAACCTGAGCCTTAGTTATTAATTCCTACTAGTACCTACTTTACATGTGGTTATCAACTTATTGGCATCAAATATGACTCGTAAAGGAAGTAAAAGATTGCTTACTTTTGTTTTGGTTTTGATAAACAAATTGCTACACTGGAGTCTCCTTGCAGAAAAAGGTCTCAGTTCTCATGTTAAAAATTTAAGATGGAAACATACTTGAAAAATATTCTTACCATGACTAACAACCTAGCCAAAAACCAGAAATGCAAAATTTCTTAGCTGCTTCTCTTAGTGTTTATTTATTTATTTATTTATTTCCTTTTTGTCTTTTTTTTTACTGACTGGTAATGGGATCGCAACCCTTGGTGTCTCTACCTCCCATTTTTCTTAGGATAGTACTGGTTTATGCTTGTTTTCTTGGCATATGGGGACCGGCAATGGGATCGCAACCCTCGGTGTTGCGCCCGCACCGCACTCAGCCAGTGAATGGGAACCGGTCTCCACATGGGATCCGAACCCTTGGTGGGAGTGCCGCTGCGCTCCCAAGCAGCGCACTCTCCAGTGCACCACCAGGCCGGCCCTCTTAGTGTTTATTTTAAAAAATTAATTTAAATTAGTGTTTGACTAGTTTGCTTGACAAAAAATGTGTGTAGTGTAAATTACTTGGTAAGAGTTCCTCAACATTGTTTCCAGAGCTCGCAACAGCCTTTCAAGATAGATATAATGATCCCATTTTATAGATGTGGAATTCAAGAGCCAGAAATAAGGCACAAGCTTGGAACAGTGGAGCTCAGATTCTAATAGAGAGTTGCCTGACCAGCTCCAAGCTCCTGATCTTTCTGCTCGCTTCAGTATGCATGCATTTAAGCATTTCCCCAGCAGAGCTGGGAATGCCATGTCCCAAACTGCAATTCTACAATCGGAATTTCACAACTAACATGCAATTGGAACAAGAATCTGGTGAGTCACACACTAGATTTTAAAATTGTCTGCCAGAAGTAACAGATGTCCCTTCCTCTCCCATTTCATTCACCAAAGCAAGTCACAAGACCACACCTAACTACCATGTGTTCAGAAAGAGGAAGGATGGAAATATTTGGTAGGCAGCACTGATGACTATGGCATTTGGTCTGGAGGTGGTGTCTGTGGGATATGGGGCTGGTGAAGCCAATCATACTCAATGTTGAAGGACTCTGAACTCCATGCTCCAGGATGACTGGTCCCACGGAAAGTTTTGAGCCAGAACATGACAGTATGACGGGCTGAGCAGAAGTCTGAACTCACTAAATAGGCATGGACTGCCAGACTCGGCGACTTGTTCCCCGATTACTGTTCCAAACCAGACCAACCCAGTTCATGCTTTTTCTCACTCTCCTGCTGCAGCTTCTCACTCCTAAGAACTGCACAAGGACATGATCTTTGAACACTGAAAGGACAAACTATTATCTGGCCCAGGTGAAGAGTCCTGCTGACACCACTTCAGGTGAATTGTGGTTGTTTCCAGCAGGAGGGTGATCGAAGGCTCTCCAAAGGAGAGCAGCCTGCCCGGGGACAGGTACAATCACACAGCTGTGTGACTGAACTCGTTCCTTTTCTTTAGCAGCAAAACTTTAGAAGTTTCCTGTCTGAAAAAGAAAATACATACAAACACACACAGAGGCACAAAAATGTAAGCCTTTACTATGACTTAGCTAGTTATCACAGCAGCGAAAGCCGAGCCTTCTGTCATCGCTGCGCAATGAGTTGTGCCCCTTTCCTTGGGGCTAGTCAACAATTTGTAGCCATGTGGCTGTCACTTTGTGCACTTTACACTGACGTTATTTAGAAACTGGTTCTACCATGTAAAATTAGATACTTAAGACAATGCATATGTCCACCAAAGGATTTGTATGCAGAATATATTTTAAAAATTTCACAAGTCAAAAACGTTGTTAATACAATAAATATGGACAAAAGACTTAAACAAACACTCCAGAAAGGGAAGTATATGAATAGTCAATAAGTACACCAGAAAATGCTCAACATCGCTTCGTTATTAGGGAAATGTAAATTAAAACTACAATGAGATCAAGGCATACCCACTAGAAAAGATAAAATTAAAAAGACTGGCAATATTTATTGTTGCTAAGGATGTGGAACAACTAGAATTTTCATTTACTGCTGATAGGAATACAAAATTATATAACTTCTCTAGGTCTGTAGGCAGTTTCTTATAAAGTTATACTTGCGGCTACCCTATCATCCGGATTTTCCACTCTTAGGTAAATACCCTAGATAAATTATTCAAATGTGTACGAAAAGACATACACAAGAATGTTCTACATGTCTCGTTTGGAAACAACTCAAATGTCCATCAAGAGGTGAATGAATAAACAAATAATGATATATTTATACAACAGAATACTACTCAGCAATGTAGAAAAACAAACAATTGCTTTTCCCAGCAACATGATGAATCTGAAAAACATGATGGTAAAAGAAAGAAATTGGACACAAAAAGTTCATACTGTATGATTCTATTTACATAAAGTTCTAAAGTAAGCACAGTTAGTCTATGGTGATCGAACTTCGAGTATTAGTTACCTGTGGGTGGAGATGAGCAAGTACTGACTGGAGGCAGCACAAGGCAATTTTCTGGGGTAATGGAAACGTGCAATATCTTGATGAGTGTGTCAGTTACTCAGGAAATACACGTTCATAAAATTCATTGTACTCTACACTTAATATCTGTGCATTTCACTGTATGTTACTTATTCTTCAAAATATTAAAAATAGATGTTTAATAACCTTGTCTGAATATCGACAGCTGAGATTTCTTAGAAAAGCGTGAACCGTTATACATTTGCCATATTTAGTCCTGTTTACTTTAGAAATTCCCAACACACAGCATGGCGTAATACAGAAATCACAAATTCAAAAGTCTAAAGCAGCCAATAAGCTAACATAAATCAGTGAAAAGGTCTGGATATGTGACAGTGAGGAGTGGTGGGGCTTTTGAGCTGCAGAGAGAATGCCACATCTTGCAGGAGCCATCAGGTATTATCGCTCCAGTTGATATTTGTTTCTTGGAGATGCTGAACCAGAGTAGCCAGATTTCCTGGTTTTTCAAAAGAAATCAGAAAACTATGCATTTATATAAAATACTTCATATTTATATTTTGGCAATTATTTTTTAAAATGTAAACACTGAGCAAGCCAAACAATATGTTATATGTACTTTTAAATTAAAGTGACACTGGTTTCCTCAGCCCTACCTAGACAGCAGCTATCTCACAACTGCATTGCTTCCCAAGAGCAAAAGATACGTCAGGAAATCATGACTGCTCAGAAACAAAACGGCAGGCATGCTCCCCTAATCCTTCCATCCCAGGTCCTTTCTGGGTGGTAATGGAGGGAGACTACAATGCAAAAATGGTGACTACATATCATTTCCAACTTTTATCTTTCAAAATTTTCCTTCCTCTTGCTAATTGCTCTTGCACATCCCCTTGCCAGCCCCTGGAGGCACTTTCTCAATTGGAATCTCTATGCCATGCTGCATGCATGTGCACTCACACGCGATAGCTCAGACCAGGCTTAAATCCTTGAACAAGGCTTCACTAAAGGTTCTGAAAAAAGAAAAATATACAAAAAGACAATCTAGTTTATGAGATTCAGTTATCTGAATCTGTTCAGTTATCTTTACCTTACGATGTCTTACAGACCACTGCATCTTTGACTAAATCCTAGCCTGTCTCTAAGATCAAAAATAGGAAGACTCTACCTCCCATTTTTCTTAGGATAGTACTGGTTTATGCTTGTTTTCTTGGCATAATTATTAATAGCTTCCCCTTTAACTCTCAGAATTTCCCTAGTTTGAAAGGTAAGTTTTGTGGTCACCCTAGTCAAAAGCATCCTTTTGTTTAAAGCACAGAATAACTACCATATCTAGAACCTGGAAGCCAATAACCAAGAGGGAATCAGTCTTCTTGACGATCCAGGGCTCACCTTTTAAGTCCCGGTTTCCTAAACAAGGAACCTACAAATGACAAAGACTCCCACTTAGTTTCTGAAATGATTTTAAAATTCATACTGAAGAAAACAGTGTTGAAAGCCAATAGACATGTGGTTTGCCCAAGCTAGGCATTATAAAAAAATAAAAATAAAAAAAGATTATTTGAGTTCCCAAATCCTTGATTTTAATATGACTAAAGTATGTAAAATTAATAGCACAAGGAACAGATTTGGGAAGAAAACTTAATAGCATAAAAGCAAGTTTTCTGACATCTAAGGAAATGGAGCTGATAAAATAGGGGAGGAAGACTGGGGAAAGCAGATCCTTTGAGAAAGGATACCACGTTCCACCTACAAAGTCAAAGCTCTGGGTGAAGTTAGTGTAAGGTTAGTAAAAACATTTATATAGATTTAGGGAGATAGCAGATCAGAAGATATCTGTGCCTCATATCTCAGGGCACAGCTGGAAGAGAGCTAAAGGTCTCAGAGAGGAGCCTTACATCGTCATGGTGCAGAGCTGTCGAGTGCCAAAGGCTAAGTGAGGGCACAGGCAGGCAGGTGAGGGCAAACTTTAAAGATTTAAGCAACCCAGACAGTATGAAGGGAAGATCAGAAAATCTCCAGGGCTCCACAGGAGAGGCTGAGGGATGGCTGGTGTGCCAGCAAGACCTCATGAGTGATCAGAAAGGAAACAGATGGCCTGACATGTCGACCAGAGGCCATGGCACAGGGGGTCGTCACAGTGGACACCAGTTAGTGATAGGGGACAGTGAACAAATGACCAGCCCAGATGAGACACATCTTTGTAGATGCTAGCAGGGGACAGGGGACGATCATGAAGCAGATATCCCTTTCCTTGAAGCATGAAGCCCAAAAGCCCCAGGAATGCAGCTGCTCCATGGGGGAGTAGGAGCAGGAGTTTAAGAACCTTGGTTTTGAGCATCTTTCTCCTGAAATGTCTGAAAAATTAAGTTGGCTGAGTTTATCTTGAATTGGCAAGACAAAGTTTTCTGCTTTTAAGGCAAAAGGTGTGTGAAATAGAAGCTAAGCTTCACTTTTTCTCTTCTGAGTCTGTGGCCTGTGAAACTCGTATCCCCTATGCGTTATTTCCCCAGGTGGTCAAAGGCCTTTGCTGTTGCTTTGCTGACAAGATCTCCCTGGAAAAAATGGATTCCAATTCCATAACCTGAAAAATCCACACATCTGGCCTATGTGTAGCATTTCAAGTAGTTGGCTCATTATCCATTGCAACATTCCCACAATCAGGAAATCTAATTTTTGTCATTTATTTTAAACTGCCCCCACCAAAACTTTAACCTGAACTGTCAAGAATAACAAAATGGACAGATTTGTGATTCGACTCTCCATTTCCTTTTCCTGTTTGTTTGATGGATGTGCAGATTAGCAGTGAAATGGCCCAAGACTAGCAAGAAAATGAAGGGAAACAATCTGGTTAGGGTGTCATAACAGAACTTCACCACTATGCCCCGACCAACCTCCTCCATCTATATCTTTGCTTTAAACAAACATGTGCACAGCTGCATGCAAACACACACACGCTCCATATAAAGACTGTATCTGACTAATATTTTTAAAACAAATTTACTCTCAAATTTTAAACAGGAGTAAATTACTTATACATTTAACTTTTTAAATTTATATTCATCCACTTGTATTTTTTTTAAATCTTAGGGAGATTCTTCTAAAGAACAGTTGTCTTTGGCCTCCAGACCTCTTTTCAACTATGCCTGCACACTTCCAAGCTCCCATTCTTCATATATCTCCCATGCAATTAACCATCTTCTTTCCTTCCAAGTACCCATGTCAAGCACCAGCATCAGACCTTTGCCATTGCCCTTGGCACAAGATGCTGGATCCCGAAATGCAAAGGCATCAAGCGCTCGCCCTCATCCCAGCCCCCACACACTCCACTCTAACCAACTCCATTCTACTCAACTGTGGCTCACATGGCCAGACCTGAGTACCACGAGCCCTGGCTACTGCTCCCTCTGAGCTCTCCACTTCTGGACATTCCTTTTCCCTGACCATAGATCCTTTCCTTCCATTTTTCCTAACTCCCACACTTCCAATGATTCTGTTCTTTATAATCTTATGAGCATTAGATCTTTGAACTCTGCCATGCCTCCCGGATGGGAAAGGACCCTCTTTTGGACTCTTAATTTTCTAACTTGCCTGGATCCAATGGTCACTGCTGTGGATTGAATGTCCCCCCCAAAGTCATTGAAGCTTAACCCCCCACTGTAATAATGCTAAGAGGGTAGGAAATCCAATGATGGTATTTGAAAGGTGGAACCTATAAGAGGTGATGGGATTGTGAGGGCTGTGCCCCTGTGAACGGATTGATCCATTCATCAAGTAGTAAGTGTGATTCTGATGTTTTTATAAGGAGAATTAGTGAGAAGTTTAACTCTGTTTTGCTCATCCCATTCTCACCATGTGACACCTTGAATTGCTGTAGAGTCACCAAGAAGCCCCTCACTGGATGTGTTCCCTGGACCTTGGATTTCCCAGCCTCCAAACTATAAGAAATAAATTTTATTTCTTATAAATTACCCAGTTTCAGTTATTCCATTATAAGCAATAGAAATGAACTAATACAGTCACTCATTTTCACAGTCCACTCATGGCAATCATACAATAATCCCTTACTCTCCTGATATTCTGCCACCTTACCTTCAAAGACACCCCAACCATTTGCCATCCGTCAAGCTAAGACCCCATTACCTGCTGCCAGGCAATTTGTGAAAGGCACTTGATCCCCAGCTGGATCCTTCTCATACCACTCAAGCAGGGAAAGGATTTCAAACTTCTTCATTCTCCTAAACACCCACACTCAACCCCACTGAGGACCCCTCATTACCAAAATCAATTAGTGGGATAGGATCTTCTTCAACTTTCCACCACTTGGTGTCAAAATATTTCTCTGTTATGCTACTTGATTCCAACCCTTCCCATCTTGCTCCAGAATTTTTTTTTCTCTCTGTGTCTCATTTTCAACCTCTCTCTCCCCAAGTTCTTTCAACTTAGTTTAGTGTCATGCTTAATGTTCCCACATCCTAAAACACTTCCCTCCACTCCAATCAGACTAAGATTATAATTTCTTGTCTCTCTCTTGTTCCTTTTTATCCTCTCTTTTCAATTACAAGCAACTTACTGAACAAGTATTCTAATTCCCCTCCCCACACCTTGCCACCGACTCCTTAACCCTTATAATCTGGCACCATCCTTCCCTTTTCTGCAAGCTCATCTCACTCCCTACCCTCCATCCCTTCTCTGTAGTATCTAATGTTTTTGACCCCAGCCTCATTGAAACTTCTCTCTTGTCTCTACTAAAGCTGGTTCTCCTCCTACATCTCTGGTCAATCTGTGTCCCACTTTAAATCTACTTCAACCTCCTGCTTCCCCAAGACTGTCCTCAGCTCAGGACCTCTCTCTCCTGACATCTTTTTCTGCAGTGACTGCATTGCTCCTAACATTCCCAGTAGCCACCTAGACATCTTCATTTGAAAATCCACTTACATCTTTAAGTCAGTAGCTGCAAAGTTGAACGCATCTTCTTTCACCCATACACCATTTCCTCCTGAATTTTTTACTTCTCTTCATAGATTACTTCCCTTTAAGTCATACAGAACTAAACATCAAAGTACATGTCAAGCCATTCATCATATTCACTTCCATATCCAGGCTTCGTTGAACAGCCAGTATCTTTCAAATTCTATGGCTCTATATGAAGTAACATTGCGATTGCTCCTTTCCATTAGAGTTCACACTCACTCCCGAACTATTAGAATAGCTATATTGCCTCCCCTCTCATCTCACCCTTTAGGTATGTATGAGAGTCATGCTTTTTCCTCTGCATGGATACACTGGACACAGGGATGACTTGCAGCCAGGGCAGATTGGAGTAAGACAGTGAGATTTCATCACACCACTCAGCATGGCACACAATTTTAAACTCTTGAAATTTTTATTTTTGGGATTTTCCATTTAACATCTTCAGACTACATTGACCACAGGTAACTGAAACGATGGGAGGCGATACTGCACATAAGGGGAGACTTCACCACTGTGACCCCAACTACCACCAGTGATGAAGGTGCTGAATCTGCCACTGCCAACAGAGAACGTTAGTGACCACTCTGGACTTCCATACGTAAAGCCTCACTTTGCCTTCCACACCCATGGTGGTTGCCAATAAAGAGGCTCTGTACTCCCCTTCCTCTTCCTGTGGGGGTCATGGTGGGGGTTATATCAAGTTACCCTGCGGGTAAACACAATATTTAGGAGGGACTCTACCAACATCCAAAAGGCTGCATCAGCGTCCCAAGAATTAGGGTATGCTATTCCTAAAGCCTCTAAAATGTGGCAAGGGAGTAACTTACGCCCTGAGAAGAATCGGGCTCAATATAGGGAAAGATTTTACACATAAGGAGAACTGAATTGCAATAATAAAAATGTAAGTCCTGCCAACACTAAAAAGCAAGTCAGCGTGAGAAATGGGGTGCCATCGGCTGAGAAGGCTCAGCACTGGGTGTGCAGGCTCATGCTCTACCCGAGCCATCCCATAGTCTCACTGAAGCTAGCAAAGCACAGAGACACCCACGTGGGGACCATCCCTCTTTCCTGGAATGGAAATCTGCTGGGAAGAGCTGCTGCAGCAGCTCAGCAGAAAACTGAGAAGTGCCACTCTATCAAGCCTGGGTGAAGGATGGCCTAGAGACAAGTGCTTGCATTGGTTGGTCCACCCCTTATCGCTCCATCCTGCCCTAAGAGCTGGGGGACAGGGAGCACATCTTCATATGTCCCTGTGTGTCTCCAGCATTTCCTGAATATCAGCCAGAAATGGACTGAAGAGAGTGCTGTGTGTTGGCCACTTAACTCTCTAATCTTTACCCTGTGAGGATAACAGTACTCTTGTGCAGCTCCCACACATGCCACCTTCTAGCCTCGGCAGCCACCAAGGATGCTGTCAGCCAGCTGGATTTTAGAGATTACCCCAGAATGATGAAATCGAACTCTTCTTTCATTGTGTGTCTCTCAAAGTCATGTAATTTCCGCTTTTTCCCTATTAATCCACATTATAAAAACATTGTTCTAGATCAGGAGGAATTTTTTTCTGCTTCATTACCCTTTCCTTTTTTTTCCCTTGGACTTCCCTCCCCAATATTTGCAATGAGTACCCACCACCTCCCTTGCAGCCTCTCTGCTTTTAGCAATAATTTGCACATAATGGAACAGCCAGAGGGGGTTTGATCAATGACCTCTGTCTCAGAGATGCTGTTCCTAGGGAAACACATCTGCCAGCATAAAGTATTGGAGCAATCACAGCTCAGTGAACACAGTAATAAGCAACTGTTACTCTGGCACCATCAGTCATGTTCAGTTACAGACCTGAAAGGAAATGGCACCTCAGGGAGCAATGTCCTTCCATAAATTTGGGCAACAATGAAGAATGATTTGCAATCAAGTAATAAAAGGCCCCAAAAAGGTCCACCATGCATACTAACATCCAGTACAGCTGACAAAGGAAATAAAAAACCTTGGCATTGTTTGCTCGTTATGTAAACTACACAGCTGTCCAAGCAATTAAGATATGATTTTGGGAATTCTCTCGTAAAAATTTGCTAACAGTGCTTCCACTTGTGAAAGTGACATTCTTCTTTATCAGTAAAGTGCATTTCATTAAGGTAATGCAATTTCATCAAGCTTAATAGTAGGAATTGCTTAACCTTATGGCAAGAGTACATAAACAACATAAAATTAATGTCGCTCCTCATGTGGGGAATAGATTTGCATTAGTGACAGTGCTGATCAAGTAATAAAGAAAGCCCTTAGAGAGCCTTCAAGTCCAGGGGCTCGGGGGACAAACAGCTGTTCTCTAAGTCACATGTCAGGAATCTGTGCCAGCAATAAAACAGTTAAATGTTAACCTCTGTGCAAAGCATTGAGCTACAAGGAAAGAGCAGATCTAATTACTCTATTGAAAGTTTGTTGGGAAAGTGCTTGACTTTAGGACAAAACAGGGTACCCACCTTGCAGAGAAGGAGCACAAGCCTGCTACACAAGCACAAGGAATGAAAAGGGAAGTTAACATTGCTGACCCAAGCACCACACTGTGTTGGCCTGAGAGACAAGTGGCCTCTCCAACCTGTTTATACCCCATAACCATCGTCTCATACGGGAGGTCTCCTCTGGAAACAGGGTGGTGGCAGGTGAAAAGAAGTCCTCTCCAAACAGAGTTCCATTTGGCCTCTTTTTATTCCCACCATTCAAGCCAAGCCAAATGTCCCCTCCCTAAAGCAAATGCCACCATAGAGTTTGCACAGAAGAGTCAGTGCCCGAAAGCCAATGTCAATGGAAGAAAGAGCCCTTCATTTCCTATATGGAGCCCCAAAACACGGTTGGTTTATCCTTAAAAAGTTTCAACCTTCTCCTCAGTATATGCTTTCATAAAAATTGTTCATGATAAACAAAACTGATTCATTTTGAATCCTCTCCTCCAGTCTCATCCACAGCAGAAGTAGTAGGTGAGGACAGAAAGCAAATAGTCACGATTATTCCCAGATTGCATTATTAACCACCAAACAATTGCATGCTCTTCCTGCACGAAGCCCACACATCTACGAAGCCATAGACTCATCAACCTTATGGACTGACTTCCAGACTTCAGGAAGATGGAGACCCCGTCCCCAGGGAGCAGACCTGATAAGGAAGACACGCATGCAAAAAAGAGGAGGGAGGGTCAACTGCAATAAGTGATACTTCAGCATTTAATTTGGTAACAAGAGCAGAGAGGAAGGCAGGTTTGATTTTGACTGTGGATGGGGTTGTGAGTCTACATGAACAGTTATTTGCTGTCCTTGAATGATGAGGACTTCAACAGGTTGATGCATAGGCCCTTCCGGAATATGACTGCATCATGAGGTCCTTTGAGGAGAGAGAAGAGATTGTGAATGAGATGTGTTGACAGATGCGGCTGCATTAAGAGTTTAGAGCCAGATCATGGAGATCCTTGAATGACTCAGGGTTTGATTGAGAGCCAGATGACAAGTTCAAATGAGATCATCAAGCAAAGTTTAGTGAAGGAAAGTTTACAAAGGTTAAGGCAAGATTAAGGAAAACTAACAAGGAGTAGTGACTTACTCTATAGCTAGCAACAGGGGGGAGTCCTTGTCATCTTAAGGAAGACTGCGGATGGAAACCTAGAGCAAGGGTGTAGGCATGGCTGTAGGATCAGGCCACCAGCCTGAGCCATGGTCTTAGGTGGAGGGATACAGTCAGTGCCAAGAAGGACACTGTCCAGCAAGGAAGGAAGCAAAGGAAAGAATGCCTTGATCTCTCCTTCCCAAAGGGAAACCCAGCCAGAAGCCAGAAGGCAACGGAGCCCACCGATCAGTTAATAAATGTCAACCCCAGGGACACAGAGTGGGGGGAAAAAAGTGGAGAGTTTATGTGAAGGAGCAAGGAGAGAATGTCCAGCAAAGCTTAACCACCATGGTAAGAAATTTAGACATGGTTTAACTTTTTGGTTATAAATCTGGTGATAATTCTATGCAAGTGGGACTGTAAAATTCCATTTTTAGATTTTGAGCTACTTGAAAGCAAGGATTATGTATTTGTCACTGTATTTTCCCCTGTCTTTAGCACAGGCGAGGCACAGGTCACAATGTGAGAATTGAAGGGTCTAGCAATTAGACAAGATAGATATAGTTAGGCCTCAAATATCATGACGAGTTTTAGAATTTGGTCTTTGGAAACCTACAACTGTCTCTTCCCCACTGAAGTTTTTGAATCTATTACATGGTGTGTAGGTGGAACCCACAGAGGTAGGTTACACACCGGCTTCCTTCCTCTGTCTGCAGAGAGCTGGAGACTGCAGCAAATTTCCCAGGGCCACTTACCCTGGGGAAAAAGAGCCCTGGGCTTGGCATGAGCAGGCCCGGGTGGGAAGACCACGTGCTGCCGATGACTGATGTGACCGTCGACAACTCTCTGACGCTCACTGAGCACATGCCTTCCGCAGGCCGGAAGGAAGAGAATCCCTACACCACAGGACTGTTGCGGGTGTAGATAAAATACTGCATGGGAGGGTGGTTTACAAACTGCGACACCATATGCAAGGATAAGGTGTTAATCTGGCTGCTACTTCCTGGCATTCAACCATCATTCAGCCCACAAAACACACTAGTCTCTTTGAAAATGAATCTTATACAACTCTCTTTCCCTTAATAGGAAGTAAAAGGGTAAAACTGAACAACTTGGGGGATTAGCAAGTTATTTTTTGACACTTCTTTCATGAATTTTACAGCACCTAGGGGAAAGTAATCAGCTTTTTTTTAATTAATTTTTTAACCTATAATAGAGCCCAGAAGAGCTTTAGTGTGTTTGTTTATTGTTTAATTTATTCAAGTTACTGTGTCAGCTTTCTTAAAATTTTTTCAATAAACGCACATGGTCACTGAATAGTCACCTCTTATAAGTTGGTATGTAGCTCTGCAGAATGTGTGTCTTAACATCCTATCTAGTATTCTCAAGGCAGTCAGAATGTTGGAGGTGGACAATAAAAATTTAGCTGTGGGAGATAATTATACTGTAGAAATGTCATGCTGGATGAGGCGCACTAGAATGTTAAAGCTTTGGCAGTTCTTTGTCAGAAATCTACAGTCAACTTTTTAAAATTCTCTCCCCTTCATAAACTTCCACCACCCACCATGATCATACCAGTCAATCTTTAATAACAGCCAACTCTGTTCGAGTCTCTTTATTTCTGGTATCTGTCTTTGAGAGGCAGCACAGTGCGGTTTTAATAACATGCTCCCTGGAGCAGATGGCCTGGGTTCAAATCTTAGTTCTGCCATTACAAGCTGTGTGACCTTAGGAAAAGTTACTTAACCTCTCTGTGCCTTAGTTTCCTCATGTATAAAATGGGAATAATAAGAGTACCAACTTCATAAGGTGTTACATACAATGCCTGGCAGTTGGCTTTGTAAGTAATTTTTATTTAAAAATTGATTATTATTTCAGAAAATAAATAAGCCTTCTATTTCACAATTTTCTTGACCTGTGTGTACAATTCCATTATTGCTGAATAAGATCCTGGAGACCTATAACTCTTCTTTCTAATTCAGTGGTTTAGTGTATAGTTCTCCAGATAATGTTGCTTTCAAAATCTAATGTCGCTTCTAAATCTGTTGGTGGTTTTTAATGACCATCATAGAAAATTATTCTACCAAATTCTCAAAGAACTCTATCAAAAGACCTAGACTTGAGTGCCAGGATTTCTGCAATAGGAAATTAGGCCACTGGCCATTTGGGGTGTATGGGAAATTCATTTTGCTTCTTTGTGTTTGAATGTCCCTAAATTCAATAATGCTGCAAGAGGAAGTACTGAGATTTGGGAACACAACCGTTCATGTTTTCAGGGATTAGGAATCCATAAAGGCATTCAGAGAAGCCACCAGGGATTTGGAATTCCTTCATACAAAGTCATGAGGACTTTTCTGCATTGCATAAACCTGTTAGATAATCACTAGTTCAGCCTTATGATGCCAAGGAGCTTCTCTGGGCTTACATTTCAGAAAGGAGTGAATAATATGGGGTAGACAGAATGGTAAGGAAAATGGCCTGTGAGCACGATTTTATTTTAAGGCCCTCAGATTATTCTTTATGCCTCAACAAGCAATGAGAAGTCATTCACTATGAGTAGATATTACAGTGCCCTTCTCTGGTGATCCCTACAAATTAAAAGCATATAGAAGACACCAAGAAAACCGTAACTGCCTCTGCTGATGGAAGTGCTAACATGGAAGTGTGCTAAGCCCAGAGTGGACGGTGTCTGTTTGTTTACCCTCAGCTGCAGCCATTAGCATCTGCTGCAGAATGAATGTCCCCCCAAAGTCCCTGAAGCTTAATTCCCCTTTAACTGTTGAGGGTGGGAAATCCTATCATGGTAATTGAAAGGTGGGGCTTTGAAGAGGAGATTAGATTGTGAGGACTGTGCCCCAGTAAATGGATTAATAAGTTGATGGTTTAATGGTGGTCATGGGTGTGGTTCTGAGGACTTTAACAGGAAAGTACATGAGAGTCTCTTTGTCTCTGCTCCACCATTCTCGCCATGTGACACCCTGCGTTACTGTAGAGTCACCACACCAGATGTGTTCCCTGGACTATGGACTTTCCAGCCTCCTAAACTATAAGCAATAAATACTGTTTTCTTTCAAATTACCCACTTCCAGGTATTTTGTTATAAGCAAAAGAAATGGACAAATACAGCATCCTTCCAAATTAGCATGTAAGACACATCTCATCACAGACTTGTTCCTGGGCAGCTCCAGTCCACTTAGAAGCAATGATAGTATAATAGAAAGGACACTGGACAAAGACTCAGATGGCCTGGGTTTGAGGCCAGTCATATAAACTCATGTTGTAGAAAAAGTATCTGACAGAAGTTTGGACTATAGCAAATATGGATAGATGGATGCAGTTGTGCATCTACTTATCTCACAAAAACACCTGAAGCCCAGTTTATTCAGAGGAACTATGGTATCACTATTCCCATTTCTTAATAAAATATGAGAGAGACACAGAGATAGGGCAAAATACAAGCTACCTACAACTGAAACCCTGTCTTGGATAAAAGGCACCCACAGGTTTCCTGCGGTGAGGAGGATTCAGGCTTCCTTGGCTTTAAGGAGGCATTATGACCCAATTTGTTTGGATCAAATATGCCCTTCCTCAGAACAGAAGATTTAGATCTTTGCCCACAGGTAGACCAGACTTCTTGAAGTTGCTCATGAAGTGGCTGTTAGACAGCTGTATTAATTTCCTATTGCTTTTCTGAAACAAATCACCATAAACATATTGGCTTAAAACAAAACAAATGTACTCTCTTTCAGTCATGGAGGTCAGAAGTCTAACATCAGGGTGTTGTAGGGCTGTGTTCCTTTTGGAGGCTTCAGGGGGAAATTGTGTCCTTCACTTTCCTGGGATCCCTTGGCTCACGGACCCTTCCTCCATCTTCCACGTGCTCCACTCCAACCACAGGTCTGTCATCCCCACATTTCCTTTTTCTGACTTAAACTCTCCCACCTTCCTTTTATAAGAACCATTGTGATCACATTGGACCTATCTGGATAACCCAGGATATTCTCTATCTTGAGATCTGTAATAATCACATCTGGAAATCCCTTTTGCCATGTAGGTTAACACGTTTAGAAGTTCTAAGGATTAGGAGGTGGACCTCTATGAGGTTGTCCTACACACCAGCAGTGCTTTAGAGCAAGGGAGACATTTAACGGCCTTTCACAGAAGGTGTCGGAGCACCCCCGGGGGGGTTCTTTCTGCAAGTCAGGCTACCAGTAGGAAATGACCCTCTTATACAAGAAGACACCAAAAGGCCCTCTCATGCCCAGAGTCAGGACTCTCAGAACGCTATTCATGGCAAGGAACGCCAAGAGTTCCTAACAGAAGGGTACAGAGAGACCGGTCTCCTGGACGTCACAAATCAGGGCACTAGCCTTGGGGCACGTACTGAGTTAAGGTCTACAGGAGCTGACTGACTTAAATGCCATCTCCTAGGAAATGACACCAGACAAGAGAATTGAGGAACACAATCTAGCCCGTAATAGGCTAGATTAGAGACTTCCCTTGGTCACATCATTTGTCATATTCTATAGGGTAATCATAGTGTCGGAACTCAATACCCAACATATAGTAGATTCTCGACAAGCACGCAGAAGATATTAAGTGCATGAATGAATGACTGCTATTCTGGAAACTTTTCTCTCATAATTACGCAGGTGATTATTTTATTTTATATGTGATATTTTAAAACTTCCAAAAAAATGGAAACACGATTTATAATGGAGATCAACAGTTATGAGATGAAACATGCTGCATACAACACAGTTATGTGTTCATATCATGAAATCATGTATACACGTCTGGGGATTTGCATGTGTGTGTGTATATATATGTGGCATTTTACAGTGTCATTATCAGCAACCAAGGAAGGTCTAAATCCTGTTCTGAGCTCCATGATAAATGACAACCACTGCATATAGACCAGAAGTTTCAAAATCACACATCTACACAGTGCAGACCAGCAACGAATGCAGGAACCACGCAAGATGAAAACAAAATCGCTAAGTGATTATTTTGCAACCAGGACCAAGCTGGTCTCTAATGGGATTTTCTTCACAGGGTTATCAAATGGATACGCAGACATTTAAAATGCTTTGCAAGTTGACTAAAAGAGCCATTAGAGCACCTCCACTGACTCTATAAACAATATTTCCACAGTTTCCTTTATCCAGGTCAGGAGAAGGTACTGTCTGTGCTCCTCCCCAGACATTCTGTGATTCTAAAAAGTAGGGTTCCCTCCCAGTGGAAGCCAGCAGAGTTAGTTACAGGGGAAGCTTTAAGACAGGTGATTAATTCTTTTAAAAGCAGTAAACTGACAAATCTAGGGGAAAACAATCCAATCTGTATTGCCTAATGGCCCACTGCTAAAATGGTAGTGATCTATTATATGGGAGTGGAAGTGGAAAATAACGAAAGTAGTTTTAATTATGACAATATAATTTCTACAAGGCAATAAAAACCATCAGATAAAACAATTACTGAGGTTTAGCATTTGCATGTAGGAATACACACACACACACACACAGATTATCATTAATTTATATAACAATACGACAATAAGAATTATACTTTTGTTTTTTAGGGACAGAGGTGTTTCTGTTTTTATATTGTGATTTTGCAATTCAGGACTTTACAGTGTAGGTTCTGAGATTAAGATTTTAAATAATGGTCAATGCTACAGTAAATTTTTCTAGACCGCATAGATCATAAAGTCATATGTTGGATATTTTTATAAAATATGCAACAAAGACCAAAATCTCCCAGGCCTGTGTGTCTAATGAGTGAGAGAACTGAATGTTGGGGGATGGGGGGTACTTTTCTTAATAAAATTTGCCCGCAAATCATTCATTCGCTGCACTCAATTTTGGAGCCCCTACTCTGCTTAAAGAATTAAATTAAGCCAAAAGGTTGCTGCCTTTCCTCTTAGCAATTTCCCCCCACTGTGTTTCTTATCAGAGACAAATTGGACTATAGAAAATCTGAGACCACTTATCTTAAACATTTGACCTCTTAACAAGGCCGATTAGTTTCTAGAGGCCTCTCCTTTACGGTACAATGCAGTGTTTTCAACCAATTAGGCATGCCATAAGTTGTGGGCTGCCAGCTGTTTCCCCTATGACAACACAGCAGAAGTGTAAATAGGACATTTCTGCTACAACCCCACTTCATGTCACAGTGCCTACTGCTCCTGGCCTCTGGTGTGCCATTAGTTTTTCTTCCCAAAACACATAGTTATATTCAAATACGGCATTTTAACATGTTTTAAACTATGATCTAAATTTTTTTCACCAATAATCATTCATGATCCACCTGATCCATGAGAAATGGCTTATTGTGAAAGAAAACAAAATCAAAAATCAAAACAAAAACAAAAAAACAGGAGTGGTGTGTTCAAAGAGGCAGTTTCCAATACCAAAGCTTAAAAACACACACACAAAAGAAAACAATTAATACATCAGAGAATTCTGCCAGGGCTTTGCAGCGTTCCAGGGATTCTCAGCTGTGAGGAAACATATTGAGTGTTTAGAGCGCGGCCCTCCTCCCCGCTGCAGTTGTTTCCTTTTGTTTACAAGTCCCTGCCATCCTTCTTTGTGAATTGAATGCTAACCTCTCTCTGGAGAGACGTTATATTGCTTACAGAATGCTTCAGCAGATGGTGCTTCCTGTTGTAACAGAAGGCTGTGATTATACCTGAACTCTCCAAGAACTCTCACACCGAAAAACAAGACAAATGAAAGGCTTGAAAAGTTTCATCTGTCCCCTGACCAGCCATCTAGCCGCTCAGCCACGCAGTCCCCTGCTCTGTCCTGACATCAGATAGAAGCAGCCCCCCCCCCCCCCTCCATCTCCTTCAAACCGAGGAAACCCCCTTTTTAAAAAAGTGACTTCTGCACCCCATCCGCAGCGTTTGCTTAAGAATTATTGGGAGAATTGCTCATTGGGATGCCTGGTCCCTGTGCATTCAGATATTCGAATGCCCCATGCTAAACAATGAGGGAAAGAGAATAGGTCTTCATCAGGAAGTGTCTGGAAAACAAATGGAAATACTGAGAAGGCCACCTGAGGCCCAAGTTCAGAGCTCTAAAGAGAACCATCTCCAGGCACTTGGAGAGAAATTGTCCTTTCCAAAGACTCTCACACGCGCCCCTCACAGCGCTGCCAGAACCTTCGAGGCTGAACAGCACTTCTTGGTGAGTCTCAAGGGCTTGTCGCTTTATCCTTGGAGCTCTTTTCTCTATTTTTCTCTTCCTAAATGTCTTTCATGCATTTCCTGCCATGATCTGTTTAGTTCTCTGTCCAACGCAGAAGGTAATTCCTCATTTGTCTTATTTGCTCTCTGGACACAAAGCGAAAATGTGGTGCCATCATAGAAGAGATGCCAAAAAAAAAAAGAAAAGAAAAGAAAAAGCATACACGTACACGCATAATTACTTCATAAATATAAATTTCCAAATAGGCCACCTTTCTGTTTAGAGCACACAGCACCCTGAAGCGCTAAGCCCTCTCTTTCCATGATGCCCCCAATCTGGCCTCCCATTATCACGATCATTAATTAGTGAGTCCAAACTCCTCCCCTCCTGTAATACACTCAGTGCTCAGTCCTCTCACTGTGTGACAGTGGGTAATAAAAGTTCAGGCGGTGGTAGCTAACGTGATACCCAACCCTCAACCCTCTAATTGAGGAAATCCATAGTATGGAATGAAATCCATACCATGGAATTTCAGAACTAGAGACTATTCAATCATCTCACTCAAAGCCCTCATTTTCAAGATAAAACTAAACCCAAAACTTTCATTGATCTGCTTAAAGCCATTGAGCCAAGAGGACCCTAGACCTTGAGTCTAGTCTAGTTATTAAAGATATTATTAATCCTGGTGTTAAATATGCTAATTTTATAAGCACTCAAATAAGTAAAACATTTAAAAATTCAATATGTATCTGGATTTGTCTCGGTTGGTTGCATCAATATTTCAGCCACAGTACAGCGCACAGGCAGATAGAAAACCAGCCGGTGGGCACTGACTGAGTGACTTCACAACCTGCCCTGCTTCCAGGGCCACTGCCAAGGTTAGGCACGAGAATATAGTGACAATCGATTTAGACATGCTTGTCCTCCTGCAGCTTACATGCTAATAGAAGAGGGAGAAAATAAACTAGAAAACAAGCAAGGTCATTTTTTTCTTTTTTTTTCCTTTTTGTCTTTTTTCGTGACCAGCAACGGATCACAACCCTCAGTGTCGTGCCCGTACCGGACCAGGACCGGCAATGGGATCGCAACCCTCGGTGTTGCGTCCGCACCTCGCTCAGCCAGTGAGCGGCCGGTCTGTATGTGGGATCCGAACCCTCGGCAGGAGCGCCGCCGTGCTCCCAAGCGGCGCACTGTAGCAGTGCGCCACCGGGCCAGCCCAAGCAAGGTCATTTTTGATAATGGTAAGTGTCACAAAGAAAATAAAATTGTGAAAGAGGGATCAAGGAGTGGGGCACAGGCAGCACTGAGCCGGGTGTCTGGGGAAGTTTCTATGAAGAGGTGACCTTTGAGCAGAGTCAAGAATGACAAGGTGGAGTCTCCCACACAGAGATCTGGGAACAAGACAGGCCAAAGTGTCCTTCAGATCATGACTAGGTTGCACCTTTCTTTTTAACCCCACAAGAAACTGTGTGTGTCATTGAAGTGGAGCAAAAATGAAACTGCTCAGTCATCTGTCTTCCAGAGAGATCGACTTCTGGATTGAACATGCAAACCACCCCAGACTCTCAACATTTGTTTCTATATAAATAACATTAGAGATATGTACATATATATTATATATATAAACCATGTGACAGGCATCAACTTTGAACATTCAAAGCCATCTCCACCAGCACTGATCCAGAGAAAGAAAATGTGAGCTATGCATGTAATTGTAAATTTTCAAGTAGCCACATTATCAAAGGAATCAGATGAAGCTAATACTAATGATATATTTTATTTAATCCAATATATCTAGAGTATTAATATTTTAACATGTAACAATATAAAATATAATTGAGATATTTTACCTTTTTTTTACTAAGTCTTCAAAATCCAGTGTGATTTTTATACTTACAGCCAATCTCAGTTCAAATTAACCACATTTCAAGGACTCAGCCACGTGTGGCCAGTGACTACTGTGTTAGACAGCGCTGGTCCATGGTTTGCACAGCATAGTGCCTAAAAGTTGCAATGTTTCCTTATAACACATTTCTTAGTTAATGAAAAAAGAAAAAGATCCAAACTATGTGATGTCTGAGCACTTTCTTTTTTGTGTAATTCCCAATATGTCCTGGCCTTATGCCACCTCATATTTTAATATCATACTGAGAGTATATGGAAATTAAATTTTTCATTATTTTGTGATAGAGAAATTTTGCCTCCTCATCATTTTTATCATCTCAATAAAGTAAAAGGTGTTACATTTCTATGACCATGCATTTCAAATCTCTGTCCCCTAAAAATGTATAGGCCCAGTGTGCACGTGTGGTCAAGCAGATTCTGTATCACTGGAGACAAAGCCAATGAAAAGGAAGTTTATTAATAACGAAAGGAAACAAGACAGATGGGAGAGTCTAGGTTCAACCCACTTGGAATTAAAGAGCAAAAGGGATGTCTTATGGGGCATATTGGAAAACTTCTCCAAACCACACAAGCCGACTTCCTTCTGTTCCACGGTTCAGCCGTGCTGCTGACTACTTATGAATACTGTAGAGATGCACGTAGCGAGGAAGAGCTAAAGCTAAACCTCTGCGTTCATCAAACTGCAGATACTGCTAACTATGTGTGTAATGAAGAGGGAGTGGAAGAGTCGAAGAACATGACAGAGAGAAAGGGCATGAGCAGAAGAGAAAGAAGGTGGGGGAGAGAGGACAGCGGGGAAGACGAGAGGAGGGAAAAAGAGGAGTTGTGAATCATAAAGCAGATACAACACTCACTTCATCTGGGAGAAAATTCTCTCCCTAGCACTGCCACAGGCAAGGGGGCTCACCCTAAACCCTGGATATTGAGAGGCCCCTGACCTGTCACTCCTCCAGCTGCAACATCCCTACAGGGGAAAGAGTCTGTATCCAACAGGACGGCCCACCTGGAGCCTGTGCTGCACTCCACGGCGAGACCCTGTTGTGCTAACCAGGAACCTAGAGTTCCCTGCCAGTAGGACCCTCACTTGCCTGCGGGGCTTGTGAGGACATCTGCTAATACTTGTGACAATATACTGGGCCATCTGAGGGGTGTCCAAACAGCAGCTGTTTAGGGGAAGGGAACGTAAAAGGAGCCTGACGATTGCAGGCCGTGGTGGCCATCAGCGTGCGTGCAAAGCCCCTCCAGTTTGGGAGGGAGTCGAATATGGGAAGAGAAGAGGGGTGGACTGAGGGCCTCCTCGCATCTTCCCGTTCTAGGACCTGGTGGCCTTTCCCATGTAAATCAGTCAGTTCGATCACAGCAGTTATTCTACATTTTTCGATGGTGAAAACATGCTGGACTAGGCCCTCTGGTAATATTCTTCACGGTAGGGTCATTTATGGCATCTTATAATTAGTGGTTGCCTAATTATTTAAGACTGCTAATTTTATCTTCAGTACAGCATAGCCAGAGTGGGCACCAACCTCCTCCCTTCTCTAGTCATTGTGAGTACTGCAGTTCATGCAGAAAAGCTGAGCCAAGCGAGGCAGCATTGCTGGTTGGCGAGCCGGAAAAGATAATCACAGAGCTAGCCGAAGTCTGCAGGAGTCCGGTCAAAGTAGCCAACACGCCGCAGGCTTCTCTCAGAGTGGAGCTGGAGGGGAGGGAGAGTCAGAAGTTTGTGAGGCAAATCTGGAGAAACCACTTAAGAGATTCAAAAAGAGAAAGAGTTATGTGAATCAGACAGAGGAAGCTTCCAGACCATTTTCACTGGTGAGTTACTTTGGCTTTGGGGATACAAAGATAATCAGAAAAAGAAGGCACCTTGGTGATTGAAGCATGTGGAATCCCGAGACACACATCTCGTTTAGGTTTCTTTTTTCCCCCACGTTTTTAGAAAATTTATTCTAGCGACTGCTTTCTTGATGGAGACATGAATTACGCTTCCTGAATAGTGACGAGTAAATTTAAAAGGGTTTAGGGCTGAATGCATGAACACTCAGACAGTTGGCTTCTTCATCCTAACTCATGATTCCAGCCGTCCCGACCATTAAAATCAAACAGGGAAGCTCATAAGAACAGACGCATAAAATATAGACACGACTTCAGTCCAATCTGGGCTAGGCCAAGTACGTCACAAAATAGCATCATAAAACAAAAGATGAAGGCCAAAGAGAACTTCAAAAATATCTCGGGTTAGCCAAGTTAAAATCACTGTTCAAACGTTCTTAAAATAGGTCTGTTAAACTCTAAGAGATAAAGTTAATTTGATCTGCAAGCTATTGAGTATGAAACAATTAAAATGTTGTTCTGCTATATTTTCACTCAGTTTATTTTTTTCTCCTTTAAGCTTCATATGAATGAAAGAAAAACACAGGTCAGTGAGAGTGAGAGATATCAATCTCTTTCAGTGCCAACTTGAGTTTTTAAAACCAGTTAGCATTCAGTCCCAAATCACCTGACCTACAAAAAACAGTGAGTTCACCACTTATTTAAAGAAGAAAAAAAATCTGAATATCATTGGTTACCTGTCTCTTTTATTTTCTGGTAGTGTATGTTTATGTGTGTGTGTGTGAGAACATCTATCTCTATAATCTCTTTTGTTTTTCCTTGCTTCCTTCCTATATAGTCCCCAAGAAGGCAGGGATGTATCACAGCAATCACAGGGCATTATAAATTCCACTTCTGATCTTTACACTCATATAAAGGTTGTTTCCCTTAATCATTAAGTGCCCCAACAATCTACTGGACGTGAGTTCTGTCTATATTAACTCCAGGTAATTAAATGTGGACCAAAGGGTATTGCTGTGTGTGTTAAATGACTGACTCTCATCTGAAAGAAAAGAGAAGAGTTTGATTTAAAGAGCAGGGATAGAATTAAGTAGGCATGACACACTTCATGGAGTTTATTTGGTTTCATTATACAGTATCTACGGGGAGAAAGGAATAAAACAGAAGTGGAAGTGAGGTGTTTAAATTTGTTCAAGTATTACAGTAATGAGTTCCACAATTTACCCAAAAAAAGTACAGTGAAACACCGCTCTAATAGCACAGCAAGCCCCATTAGTCACTGTACGAAAGGAAAGTGCTCGAATTCCTTCTGAACTGTCAAGACAGGGAGGAATGGAGCAGCTGAAAGTGCCCTTGTCCAGGACGTGATTGTTAACCCACCTGGTAACAAAGGTGGTGCTGGGTGGGGGGATATAGAAGAGAATCCTTTCTTTAATAGATCTCATCACCATGACCAGCCCTCGCCACCACACACACGTTGGGACACTGTATTAGTTTCCTGTGGCTGCCGTAATAAATTATCACAAACTTGGTGATTTAAAATAACACACATTTGTTTTCTTACAGTGTTGAAGCCAGCAGTTTGTAAGGAGTCTTACGGGCTAAGTCAAGGTGTTCTCAGGGCTGCACTCCCTGAGACTCTAGGGGACAATCTGCTCCTGGCCTCTTGCAGCTTGTAGACACTGTCATTATGCCTTGGCTTGTGGCTGCATCACTCCAATCTCTGCCTGCACAGTTACATCACCTCCTCCTCATGCGTGTGTGCCCGCTTGTATGGAATCTTTCTCTGCCTATCTTAAGTGCACGTGTGTGGTTGCATTTAGGGCCCATCTGGATAAAGGGACAATACAGGATAATCTCCCATCTTAAGATCCTTAACTGAATCATATCTGCAAAGACCCTTTATTGGCCATATAAGGTTTGACTGGCAGGATCCAGAGGTTAGAACGCGGCTGTCTCTTGGGGGACGGCATCTTTCAGCCTACACAGACACCATTGGAATGAATCCAAACTATCTCATGTCTTTGAGGTTGGTTTCTATAAATCATCACCAAAGTATTAAAGATAACTGGGGAACAATTCTCTCATCACTGAACCTTTATCAAAAGGTTAACGTAGGAGAGGGTGGAAACTGAGTCCCTGCCCACCGTGTGCCACTCTTTTCTTGGTCTAGTGCAGCATCTACCTCCTATAAGAATGTTACTCTGTAGGGCTTCAAACGCGCACGAGTTTTCCTCCTCTTCAGAGGCCATCTCCTGCCACGATGCCCTTCACGCTGCCATCTCATTTCAATCCTCTTTTTGGGCTCTACATTTTGTCACCACCCACTGACTGCTAGTTCTCTAATCAATGTTTTCCTTTTGCCTTCATCCCTCTACTGAGATGCTCCTTCTGTTTCCTCAAAGTCGAGTGACAGTTGTCCCTTTCTCCTTCACCCATCCTGGTCCCTCCTCATTGCCAGACATTGCTCTGGCAAGCTCCCAAACTCCTCCCTGGCCCACCTCTCCAGTGGGACTTTGGGATACGCTCCCCCTCTGAGAATTCTTAATGTTTTGTGGCTCTTGAATTGACATCTCCAACTGCTGTCTCAAATACCCATGAGTATCAACTGGAAAGCACATTAAAATGCATATCCCTGGGTCTCCCTCAGAGTTTCTGGCTCAGTAGATACTGGAAAGGGAACCAGGGAATTCCATTTTACAAGCACTCAAGTGATTCTGATGTGTGTGGTCCATAAGCCAGAGTGTGCAAAATGCTGCTGTGGAACCATAGCACCAGCTGCCTCATGGACCCGTGGCGATGTTTCATCACCAAAACCTAAACTTGCATAAATTCACACACGGTCTTGCCGAACTTTGACTTTCCTGTTTCCCTTAATAACATTACCACACCCCCAGGCATTCAAGATGACACCCTGGACTCCCTCCCTTGCCCTACTGTGCCCCGGTTCCCATCCACATCTAGACTATCCCATTGCACACTCACTAGGACACCTCTTGTGAACCAAAGAGTCACAGGATTCTGGAGAGGGAAGGATCTAAGAGGTAATCTAGCCCATAATATCAGTCCTATTAACTGTTGGGAAATTGAAGCCCAGAGAACTTAGATCAGAAGCTTTAAATCACCTGAAGACACCTCTGGCAGCTGGGAGGACGGGGGCAAGGAGAGATTTATGAAATGGATATTACAGTTCAGTGGTTCTGAGCGAGCAGGGACTGTAGAGCCAGACTGCTTGGATTTAAATCCCCAGCTCTGCTACCTACCACCTTAGAAAAGTAACCTAACCTCTCCATACCAACATTGCAAATGGGGGTAATAGTGGTTCATGCTTTAAGACAATGGTTTGTTATTAGGATTAGTGGGTCGATATGTGGAAATTGCATAGAAAACTGCATAGGTAATACTATTTAAGTGTTAGCCATAATAATAATTAGTGTTGTTATAAATGCCACCAGTGTATCCCCTAAATTAAATTTTGACTTCTGTCTCTGATACCTGTCTGCTACCGGTTCTGTCTGCCTGTAGATTTACATCGCATGTGTACCATCTTTAGCTCTGAAGGAAATCATACGACTCAAAAATGTTTGCAGACTCCCACGTATCACAATTTTTGTAGAAATGAAGAACACATAAGCCACAGGTGTCAAAAAACTGAAGTGTATTTCCACCATTTGCCTGAAAATAAGGGTTATCTATGACACACACTATATAGCTGGCATACAGCTATTATTGTAAAATATTTATTGGACACTACAAAATGCTGCAGGCATTGCAGAAAATATAGAATAACAGTCTCTCCAGGCCCTAATTGATTATGGGCCATATATTTTTAAGGGAAGATGCTCCTGAGTTACTTAACACAGAATGAAAGATTCCAGGCTTTCAGGAAAAGGAAAAATTATATAGTCTTCAGGGAGAGCCATGATTTATGGTGTGTTTGGGGGTTCTGATTGTGTTTTTTCTTCAGCATCGCCACATCTGAATTTTCCATGCATTTACTCAAAGCACATGTGGCACTGGTCTTTACAGTGACCCAAGCACGTATTCCTATAATAGGACTACTTTATGGACAGCACCAAGGTATGAGATGACATCGTATGTTACAAATATCATACCACAGCCACAGGGACCGTAAAAGTTTCAATTATGTTAGAATAGAGTGGGCTGGAGGGAAAGAAAATTTGCAACAGAAATAAAACGTAATGAAGAATTTTAAAAGAGTTGTCATTTTTGGAATTTTAAAGTAACATTACACATTGTGTCATTAGAACCTGGAAGAATAACTCCCTTTCTTTTCCCTAAAAGAGGCAAATGCCCTCACCATGAAATATTGTGTAAATGATACAGTAACCAAGATAAGACATTCAAAGTTTAATTTATTAAAAATACAATCTTATGTCTCTTTCTACTAGGCTTCTGAACACATACAAAACAGAGCTCCTTTCGGCTACACTGAAAGGATAATAATCCCCCAAATCAGAGAAAAATTCTTATTTGGACAACCTAGTCATTCAATAATGTGCATATGTGTGTGTTCCATAATCTTAAAAATAGCTGATACCAAAACGAAGTAAATGAGGACAGAAATGCTGAATATTAACGTCAGCAAATTAAAAGATTCTCTCCTTTCTTCTCAGTTCCTTTTTTATTCTTTCATTCAGTAGAAGTTCACACAGTGACACCTAGTGCCGCTGGTACCGCTATGACAGCCTGCAAAAGAGTGAATTGAACTTCCTGGCAAATTCCAGTTTTAATTTTAGCTAAAAAAAAAGCTAACTCAGTACAGCTGAAAGGCTCGCATTTTGTCTCAGCCACCAGTGTGCATGCGTATCCTAATTATCATTTGAATCTATTTAAAAATGTATCATACTTATAGGCCATAATTCCAGCTCAGTTCATTTCCTCCCAGTTAGAGATGCTGGATCATTAATATCCGTAATGAAGCAGAACTGCAATGAGGGACTCGGGAACTGTTTTACCCCCGCCCCTTTCCCAAGAGGCTTCCGAGATGGGCTCAGCAGTTTTCAGCTACTCTTCCTAAATGTTTCTCTGGTGTTTCCACCTTTAACATGCCACCTAAAAGACTTGCTCTGAGGTCTGTTACTGGAAAACTCCAGAGACCTGCAGGAACTGCACACCACTTTCTGCAAAGCATCCTTCTTAAGGTGTTCTGGTACAGCAATGTCCAATTCACATACTTTCTATCACAAAATGATTCAGAAATCCCTTCAGCTAGATTAGATGCTGTTTAAGGATCCCGAGCATGCCTCCCTAACCTTGGTTTTTCTCAAATAGCCACATACAGTTCCTTACACAGAGTGAGTGCTCAGTTAAGTTTTGCTGAGTGAATTTTCTGTTCTCTTTCTATCAAGAGCTGCCTCGTTAACTTTTAATGTCTCCCTTTCCTATATTTCAATGTCACCCATGGCATAGTTTTCTACAAATACTTCTTGGAAGGTAGATTAGAGCTGAGAATCAAGTGGTAAAGGTGTAACCCCTTCAGAGAACTGTCTTCCATACCTGTAGGCTTAACTTCTGCAGGAGGGCAGGATGCTAGTCAAGGTTGCAATCCTCTGCTCCTGTTGGGTATAAGACGAAGCAGTCATCCCAACACCTTGTTAGAGTGTAGTAAGGAACAGAGACTAGCTAAGGAATGTTTATTTTTTAAAAATTATTCGTACCAACATTAAGTTTGAGTCTATAAGCCAAGTTGCCCCACTGTATATCAACAAACTCAAAATGCCATGCTGTTTGACTAACCCAACATCTAAGAATCTATTCTAAGTAAATAAGCAAAAAAATAAAATGTACATAAAAATATATCTATTAACAATAGCATGATTCCTAATAGTGAAATTAAAAGGTCAGAACCTAAATGTCCAATATGAGGAGAATAATTAATTTAATTTGTATGGCAGATGACATATCCCAGTTTCCTGCCCCAAGTCCCCTGGGCCCCCTGAGCTCACCAGCTGACGCTAAAGAGTTTCTAGCATGCTGACAGCTTCCCACACTAGGCGCCGTGCCACTCTTCCTCTCTGTCTGAGGGCTGTCTATGGCACCACAGGTAGGGCAAGGAAACCAACACCCTCAGGGACAACTTCAACGAAGGTGAAATGAGAGACCACGGATGTTGCCCATGGTCCCTCAGTGGGTATCCAGCAGGACTGTGCCCCAGGTGCCCTGTGAAGGGGCCCCCAGCAAATGAGATGAACTCTGCTCCCAGGAAACCAGGCAGAGCATCATCGGGATAAGCACCTCCATCAACGTCAGGAGGACCCAGGGACCAGAACAAGGTGGGGACCATCGCCTCACCACACACCAGGGGACCAGGCGGAGCATCATCGGGATAAGCACCTCCATCAACGTCAGGAGGACCCAGGGACCAGAACAAGGTGGGGACCATCGCCTCACCACACACCAGGGGACCAGGCGGAGCATCATCGGGATAAGCACCTCCATCAACGTCAGGAGGACCCAGGGACCAGAACAAGGTGGGGACCATCGCCTCACCACGCACCAGGGGACCAGGCAGAGCATCATCGGGATAAGCACCTCCATCAACGTCAGGAGGACCCAGGGACCAGAACGAGGTGGGGACCATTGCCTCACCACGCACCAGGGGCCATTACCTCCTGCCCCCAACACTGAGGGGGGGGGGACAATGCCAGATCACCCTTGACAGTCCCCAGCACCAGGCTCACAGAGGCATCCTGTTCCAGAAGATGAAAACAGCCAAGCTTTAAAACTTGAAGTATTGAAAACAAACAGGACTCACTCAGCCTTACAGAACTGAAAAACAGTTCCTTCTACAACAGTTTCTGTAGAAAGGGAAGGTGATAGAAAAATTGGGGAGTCTGACCAGAACGTCGTTAAGAGCCAACACTCCAGGAGGAAAGGAGTTTAAGTTGAAAACAAGGATGAAGAAACTGAAACGTTTCATGTTTCTACTCCTGAAACTAAGACTTTTCTTTAAACCAGTTACATTTATGGAAAATTTCAATGATATTGCAAAATGCTTATATATAGCAAAACAAAATATTAAGTGAAAAAGAATACAATATATGACAGAGAGAGAGAGAGAAAGAGAGAGAGAGAGAGAGAGAGAGAGAGAGAGAGATTGTCAAGGAAGGAAATGAACAATGTCCAAAGTTACCTCCAAGTAGTGGAGTTGCAGTGATTTTATTTTCTTCTCTGTAATACTCTCTATGAATTTAAGACAAGCATGTATAACTCTTGAAATTAAAACAAGATGCTATTTTAGAAAGATACAGAAACAAAGAAAATAAATGCCAAGATATGTTCTAATTTTAAAAATATAAACTTCAACCCTCCTTCCTCACGCCACTTGCAAACTGGCCCCCACGCAGGACCAATGACTGACAACCAGTTGCCAACAGTCCTGAAGAACCTCCTTCCCTCCACTTGTCTTCTTAAACATCAGAAAAATAAAATTCCCACAGGGGCCACCATTCTATCACTCAAAGATTTGCATTAAAGAAAAGGTTAAAAACAATAAGTCAATGGGAGAAGAGCATCAAAGGAAAATCCCTTAACCTTATATTGCATTTTATTGATCATGTTTTGTTGATAACACTGCCAGTCCTGAGAGGGAGAGAGGAATTAGACAGCAGGCCTTCTGCGGAAGGCCCTTTGAACAGTATGTTCCAAAGACAAATTCCCTTTGTGTTTTTGAGAGAACTTGGGGACCTTGAATTCCTCAATCCTAGACATGACACAGAGGCAGAACATCACAGTGGTTGCTACAGACATGGCTTTGGAGCCGGGTCAACCTAGGTTCTGATTTGAGCTTTGCCACTTCCTGGATGTGTAACCTTAAGAAGTTAACTTTTCTGTGCCTCAGTTTCCCCATCTATAAGACGGAACTAATAATGGTATCTCCTTAGATTTATCTCCAGGCTTAAATGAGTCAACATATGCCTGGAAGAGTGCCTAACACTGAGTCACTGCTACAAATGACGCTCATGGGAATAACTGAACCAAGAACTCACGGTCAATGACGGACGGTTTCCATTCACTCAGGATTGTATCGTGCATCGTACCACTAACGAGCTTTTCAGGTTCTTCTCTGTTGCTCATCTTTTGGACGTTCAGTGACTTTAGCACCCTCATCAGAGAAAAGAGAGCTCAGGAATCACAGGTTCTACTGTCATTATCATGCAGTGGCAGAGTCACCATTTAACTGAGCCTCAGTTTCCTCTTCTCAAAACAGTGGAGAGAATATAGTGACTTTCTCTGTTGATTTCACAAGGTTGTCAATAGCAGCAAATGAGAAAATGAATGTGAAAATGATTTGAAAAAGTACAATGCACTGTATAATACAACCCGTTTTAAATAGACCAATGATTAAAATATGAAGATAAAATTCAAACTGGTCTTCTCTACTCCTTGGGAAGTACCCCTACAAAAGGTTAAAATCTAAATGATGTCTGGGTTTCATTACTCCAAGCTCTCCTAGGCCATCATGGCTATTGATAACTACAAGATGAATAAATAAATATATATATCAGTATACTAAACTCTTCGATACCTCAGACCTACTCTGCCCAAAATGGTAACCACTAAGCCACAGGTGGCCAGGGAGCATTTGAAATGGGACCAGCCCAAATTGGGATGTACTGGACATGTGAAACACACACCAGGTGTTGAGGACAGTATAAAAGAAAGAATGTAAAATGCGACATTAAAAAGTTACATGGAGGCCACATGTGGATGTTTTATGTTGATTGTGTATTGTTTTGGTTACATGTTGGATATACGGAGTTAAATCAAATATATGATTAAAATTAGAGTGTTTCTTTTATTCATTATTAATTAATTACTAATTTGATGTTTCTTTTTCAACATACCTAATACAAAATTTTAAAATACATACAAATATACACATTGTATACTTATCAAGCAGTGCTGCCTTAGACAATAACAAACCGATTTTTTAAAAGGAATTGGAAATATGAAAATATGATTTCACCAAATGCAGTACCTGCAGGCATGTGAGACAGGAAAAAGCAGGTTCCTCACGCCGTTTTTGTGCATCTTCTCACTGTTCCGAGTTGCCTGAGCCAGCGTTAAAGCATACCAGTAAGGTAAATAAAAATTCTGGCAGGCCAAAAAGAAACGTTAAATTATATGGCCTTGTTAGACAAAGAGTTGCTGGGAAAGAATCACAAGTGAAATAATGACAGCGTACCTGTGGTTCCAGATAAATACTTTCGGTGAGCCTAAGACAACAGAAAGCCCCCTGGTGAGTCCAATGTTTGCCTCAACTACTGCAAAGCCTGATTGAACAAACACAGGAGATCATTTGAACCAAGCATTCAGGGACTACAAAAATCACAAGCCCCTGTGACACGTTTTATAGACAGTGTAGACGACTTCATAGAACAGAAGAAGGAAAACACAGGCCATATATTCAGTGCAAAAGGAACACTTTGGAAGCAGGAGGCAGAGATTGGCAGGACAGGGCTTTTCTTACCTGTTACCTCTGTGGCTGCACCAACATTCCTGCCGTTTCTGAACCATGAGTAAACAGAACATAAAAATGATGCTTCTTTACCAATAAAGATCCTCTGGCCAAGGGCCCAGCCCGTGGCACAGTCGGGAGAGTGCGGCGCTGGGAGCGAAGCAATGCTCCCGCCGCGGGTTCGGATCCCGTATAGGAATGGCTGGTGTGCTCACTGGCTGAGCGCGGTGTGGGCGACACCACACCAAGGGTTGCGATCCCCTTACCAGTCACAAAAAAAAAAGACAAAAAAAAAAAAAAAAGATGCTCTGGCCAAATAGCCAGCCGCTTCTCAATTTAGGGTTACAGTTTATGTTCTGTGAAGGCCACCTGAGTTCAAGGTATGGCCAAGAAATGAGCTGCAGAGGCCTGGGCTACTTGTAGTGATGCATTTGATGCCAACTGCATGAGGCATTGGAGAGAAAAAGAGGAAATGTTTCATTACAGTATGAATCCATTTTATAGTATCTAGTGTTCTGCTGGTTTCCATTAAAGCAGCAGGGGGACCTAGGATTAGTAATAGATGTTGATTTCCGAATATCGGAGGTGGGAAGGAAAGAATTTAACAATTAAGTGAGCAGGAAATATCACTTTTTACTCCAACATAGACCTATTCTGAGCAGAAAAAAATAACGCACAGAGCAATTACAAATATAAATTCAGTATATTGGAATTTCAGTGTGTTTTAAATGCTCAGTCTCAACAGCCAGCTTTTAAAAATTTATCAAGACAACATTCTTCCTTTTCCTAATGATATAGGCAATAAAATTTGAGTAGAATTTAATTATACTTCTAAGTATCGAGAATTCAAATAAAAGTAAGTGACTATGAGACATATTTGGCCCTCAAACACTGAAGATAAAAGTTTTAAGAACATGTTTCGAAGAAAATACAAATAAGATTTATTTTAATCGTCTTCTATCTTAAATTCTTAGGTTTATATAAAAAGCAAATGAAAATAAATTGTGAATTCTAGAGTATGCAGGATGCCAATGTTGTAGATCTTGTGAGGAGACCATTAAGAAGGGAAAACTTATTAGATTTTTGCTGATAAGCTATGCAGCAAATTGAGCCAGCCAATTTGTCAGTTCGCCATATTTTTTTTCCAGGGTGTATCTGCTCAGGATGTAAAGAGGAACGGTAAATAGATTTCCTCATGGGGGCTGTCCACAGCTCTGTGTTGAGAAGGACTCTGAGGTCACGTCTGAGCTCAGGATCAGCTGAGAGGAGTGCTGCCATTGACTAGTGATGTCTGCCTAGAAGGGGGACCCGCTATCCTCAGGCCACCTCTTTGCTCTTCCTACAGTGGCAGGTGTAGCTGTGCACACACCTTTCCTACCATTCCGCTCGAGTGCCAGTTCATTCAAAAGAGATCATTGCACCCATTACCAATTGCAGTCAGACTGTTTGTTGTACTCAGAATAGTGCAGGCAACATTATTTCCTGAGCTCACCACTCTCATACCCCATCTCTCCTTTCACATGGCATTTGTGCCTGCTCTTCAGCACTCCTCCTTAAGAACACACTTACCCCTTCCTACCACCTCCAATACAAAAGATTCCTTCTCCAACAGGTGAAAATTTCTCTGCTGTGCATAGACTGTGAAATGATAGAAATTCTGCAAAAGCAAAGATCTTCTGTACAAAATCAAAAAGTCCCATTTGCTACCAAAAGGAATACTGTACTGTTTTCTCCTCAAATTATTCAGAACTAATTTTTTTGGACTTATTTAATGTCAGCCCTGCCCTTTAGCTCACTGCCATCTGCCACGAGTCACCTCCCAGGGAGAAAAGTCACTATGCTCAGCATCATGAAGCCACCAGGGGACGGGCTGGATCCAGGCTTCCCTCCTCGATGTCATTCACCTCTCCTCCACCAACACCAGCCAGCACCGACTATCGTCGTCAAAGTCTGACAGTCGAGTGTCATCAAATAGAGATGGCAAAAGCTCAACAACGTCTGAGCTTGGCTTAAAAAGCATCCAGATGCTTGTGCCCACTTGGCAAAAACTTTCTAAAAGCCGTATGAAGGAAGGCACATCTTTTCCAAATATAATTATATCTGTTAATGTAGAGAACAAAATAATAGGTTGAAAGATAGTCAATTATCAGCAATGCCATATGGTTCAAACTAGGAGAGTGTAGACAGTCGTCTGCACCAGCACTGGCATTTACTTAACTAGGACTTGAACTATGAGTTTGGAACTTGAGACATGTGCACCAAATAACCACATACATTATTTCGAAAACACTTCAGATTGTGTCAATCTCCTTATGAAAGGAAATGTATATCTTCCCCATGTATTTCTACCCTTTTATTGTCTTTTGGCTCTGCTTCGGGTGTCCTGTGAGACCCGTATTCTGGTGGAAGAGATAGACCTGCAATGAGGGCCATCAGAGAGGGAAGTCGGGGTCCGCAGGGAACATGTCAGACGTCCACCCAGGCCGAGCAGAGGACGCCAGGCAGACTCTTGCAGGAGACAGCATCTTGGCCAGGTTTTCCAGTATGAGTAGGGAAAGTCAAATTTAAATCCAAGGGTCCGTGCAGTGAAGTATAGACAGACAGGATCAACTTCTAGGTAGTCCTGGCTCCAGAAGAGTTTGGCATAAAAATTTTCCACTCCCAGAATCTCTGGCTTTTTCCTGCTATTCTCAATCATTACAATTCTGTCCTTTCTTGAAGCTTTATTGATGTTTCTATTTAGTCTGTGGACAAATGTCATGTTAATTGACTAGTAAGTACTTGGGGAGCTCGACCTTGCTGCTAATATTTTAATTCCTTCCAGTTTCATTCAAATTTTGCCTAATCTGTGGGGAAAACAAAAAGTGGAAGGCATGAGGTCCAGTCCTGCAATTAATGACCTTCTCGTATGGGAGCTGGCATTTGAGATTGCCCAAGCTGGCATTTGATGGTCACAGCATGGGAAGCTCACTCTCTTGGTAATTTAGCTGCAGGTCAGCCCTCACTCTGCCTTAGCAGAACATGAAGAGAATTGTCTTCTCTGGCTGGGAAAGACCAGTGGAGTCTGAGCCAGGAAAACAAAGGGCGCTCTCCTCAGGGAAGCTGCCAAACACTTAGGTCTCACGTGTTGAATTACACTCACTGCCCAGGCTTGAGTTGCTGCCTTCTCCTGCCCAACCCGCAGCCCTCAGACCCTCCACATTCTGAATCCACGGTAGCATTCAGCTGCCACAACCCAGAAAGAACACCAAATATTTTCTACATCTCGTTATCAAAGCAAAAGCTAAACAGTAACTGTCCAGCTCAGCCTAGATAATCAATTTAATGAATTATACTGCCATGCATTTTTTTAAAAACCCACATGTTATCATCTCTGGGACTGCGGCAAGAATCGCAGATTTTTGCAGTTAGAGTCGAGGCTCCTGGTGCGAAAAGTCAAGTTGAGGATCATCCAGACCTTCCCTGTTCTGCCCTTCATTTCTTTGTTAATATGGTTCCTTTTGTAGCGTTTTCAGTCTTTGGGGCCTTGATCAGGAGTAGTCAGTTCTACTTTGAGAACTAAACTAAGCTAAAATGCTATGTGCTCAATATGTATGCACTTGTAGCTAATGATCTTATTTTGGTGAGGAGTAGGGGAGTTGAGGAACAGCATTAGGGAGTTTCCCAACAAGGACACCTAAAAAGGGGGGGGGGGGGGAAAACCTTTTATTTAAAGAAAA